>NW_028175663.1:0-232500 GCF_949987555.1 Borostomias antarcticus
CATATGCTCCAGAAATTCGTCATGATTAATCTGGAACCTGAACTCATCCATCCCCTCTCCGCTATTGCCGGCTTTACCCTTACCACTACCAGATCCACTTCCACTGGATGGCCGCTTAATGCGGTCGCCACTGACAAACTCCTTGTTCCCAGGATGGACCTGCTTATGATGTCCGCCCTGACCATGGTGAAAAGTCGGCTCAGAGAGATCTTTGGTGGGAATGGTAACTTCACTGCCAGAAACAACATCAGTGATGGAGCGTTTATTCACAGCATCAGATACTGCTTTCTTGATGTGCTTCTTATATCTTTCAAGAAACCGCTGGCGATTGACGGTACTTTTGTTTTTCCCATTCAACCGTCGATCGATAATAATGCTCATGAACACGCTCCTTGTGTAAAACAGGTCAGAGCAGAGGAAGGCTGGCCGAGAATATACTGTCATACTGCGGCATCTCCGGCAAATAGTCTAAAAATTTGATTTTATTAGTCAAATAACTTGCTATTATCCTCACAAAATCAGATTTTTATTCTAGGTTTCCTACTGTCCTCGCACGAACACTATTCCCGGACAACCTCCGAGGGTGAGAATCATTTCACCCTGAATCATTTATCACTCTGCCTGAACAACCTTACTGCGACTTGCGGACGCGAATATACCATTCAGCCAGTAATCGAACCTGCTTCTCGGTATATCCTCGTTCTACCATGCGTTTGACAAACTCATTGTGCTTCCGCTGATCATCATGACTACCTTTAGCATTAAAGGAGATAACTGGCAGCAAATCCTCAGTATTTGAGAACATCTTCTTTTCAATCACTGAACGCATTTTTTCATAGCTGAGCCAGCTGGGATTCATCCCGTTGTGGTTAGCTCTAGCTCTCAATACAAAGTTGACCACTTCATTACGGAAATCTTTTGGATTTGCGATACTGGCAGCCTTCTCTATTTTCTCAAGCTCATCATTAATCGCTGAACGATCAAGAATATCGCCTGTTTCAGGGTCACGATACTCTTGATCCTGAATCCAGAAATCTGCATAGGTAATGTATCGGTCAAAGATATTCTGACCGTACTCTGAGTACGATTCAAGATAAGCTGTCTGTATCTCCTTACCCAGAGACTCAATATATTTTGGCGCCATAAACTCCTTCACATACCGCAGATAACGCTCATGTACTTCTTTTGGATATTGTTGCTGCTCTATCTGCTGTTCTAGTAAATACAGCATGTGAACCGGGTTTGCAGCGATTTCTGTGTGGTCAAAATTAAAGACCTTTGAGAGGATCTTGAAAGCAAAACGAGTAGAAAGGCCTTCCATACCTTCATCCACCCCAGCTGAATCCTTATATTCCTGCAGCGGCTTGGCATTGGGATCAGTATCTTTCAAGTTTTCGCCATCGTAAATCCGCATTTTGGAATAAATATTGGAATTTTCCGGCTCCTTGATTCGTGACAGAACTGTAAATTTCGCTAACATTTTCAAAGTATCTGGTGCACAAGGGGAGTCTTTCAGAGAACTGTGCGCAAGAAGCTTCTCATAGATATGAATCTCTTCCGTAACACGGGTACAGTATGGCACCTTGACGATGTTCACTCGGTCAATAAAAGCCTCATTGGTTTTATTGTTTCTGAAGATTTGCCATTCTGATTCATTGGAGTGGGCAAGAATAATCCCATTATACGGAATGGCCCCCATACCTTCGGTGCTGTTGTAATTACCTTCTTGGGTAGCAGTCAACAGTGGGTGCAACACCTTGAGCGGAGCCTTGAACATTTCCACAAATTCCATCATACCCTGGTTTGCACGACAGAGAGCACCAGAGAAACTGTAAGCATCTGGGTCATCTTGGGAATATTCCTCAAGCTGGCGTATATCAACTTTACCAACCAAACTGGAAATATCTTGGTTATTCTCATCACCTGGTTCAGTCTTGGCAATCGCTACCTGATTAAGAATACTGGGGTGCAACTTAACCACCTTGAACTTAGTCATGTCACCACCAAACTCATGCAGTCGCTTCACAGCCCAAGGCGACATAATTCCACCAATATAACGGTTAGGAATACCATATTCCTTTTCTAGAATGTCCGCATCTTCATCAGGATTAAACAGGTTCAGAGGAAACTCAAAAACAGGCGACCCCTTGATAGCATAAAGAGGTATTTTTTCCATCAAGGCTTTTAGCCGTTCGGCTAGAGAGGATTTACCTCCACCAACTGGACCGAGCAGATATAAAATCTGCTTCTTTTCCTCAAGTCCCTGAGCAGCATGTTTAAAATAGGAAACAATCTGTTCTATGGCTTCTTCCATCCCATAGAACTCACGGAAAGCTGGATAACGTTTGATCAGTTTATTGGAAAATATACGACTTAGTCTAGAGTCCATGGATGTATCAACCATCTCAGGCTCACCAATGGCCATCAGCATGCGCTCGGCCGCACTAGCATATGCAGAAGAATCTTGCCTGCACAATGCCAGATATTCTTTGATGGTCAGTTCTTCCTGCTGTGTAGATTGAAATCTCTGCTGATAATTATTGAAGATGTCCATGCCTTCACCCGCCTATGTCTGATGTATTTGGCCGATAGCCACACTGGAAGCCCTCCCCTCTCAGAATTGGGTATCGGCAGAGTCAGAACTTTGACCACATTTTTTTATACCTTTTGTAAATCAGCCACACATGACAGAAAAGCCACTAGAACCGGTTATAAACGCTATAGAAAAACATAACATAAAATACCTGTCAGATAATCCAGAGTGTAATGACCAGCAAAATCTGGATACAAAATTCAGTCTAAAAATCTGCCCTACATAAATGCATTTTTTATAAATAACTGTCCCTAAATAAGCATGCTGACAGCAATATTATTCTTCTTTACTCGCAACTTCTGATGGCCTAGCACTCAACTTTCTCGTCCTGAAAAACCGGCCTGACAAGTATTACACAACCAAAACATCCCTCGTTTGGCTGTACAATTTTTCTTGCCCAAGATTTCATAATGTGGATTTTTGCCTACTTCTGCAACTGTTGAATCATTGCATGAAGAAAACGTGCAGCTTCACTACCAGTAGCAGCACGGTGATCAAACGACAATGACAGCGATAACATCCGGTGACTTTCAAGCTTTCCTAAGATACTGACAACTTCCTCCCTTAATCGCCCCACACTAATAATACAAACCGTGGATGGTACAACAACTCGCGTTGCGTACTTACCAGCAAAACGCCAAAATTACTTGATGTAATAGTTCCTCCTTGAAGCTATGAGTTTGGAAGGCTTCTGTCTTTCAAACTTTCTCTAAGTTCATGGATCTCCCCACGAATTATCTCCTTCTCCATTCTAGCAACATCACATATAACCGGTACAAATAAACATTGTTCACTGTCTACAGCTAACCTAGGATTAACAGGGCCATGGAGCTTCCGACTCAATGTCGAACCATCAAACCAAGCATTGAGAGCTGGCTCCACTTCGCAGGCACTGACAATTGCCTGAATGAGACACTGTAATATCTTCATTACCCTGCCATGGTCGATATCCAAATCGTCAAACAGTGTTACTGGAACCACGACATCATGCGATTTGGCCATAGTGCTAGCCATATGCTTTCAGACACCATTTCGTGGCTCATGGTCCTCTAATGAATAGTGACAGGGCTATCAATAGGCGTTGTATTACGACGACTTGCAACAGAGCTTAAATCTACATTAAATTGCTCAGCAAACGCGTTACGGATGCCTTGAGAGCTAGTTGATGAAGAAGCCTGTGGCTCCTGATATTCTGACGTCGATCCAATAATAAAAGATTCATCACTATTGGTTCTGAAGTCATCACTAGCCAGCTTTCCATCGACAGTGCCACTGTCTTTCTGGTTGGTTACAAACCCCACCAGCGGAGCGCCGGTCAAGATGGTATCTCTCGGTTCTCCGCATACCCGGGCAATGACGCCTGTACATAATGCTGGCACCTCCACTATTGCCTTGTCCGTCTCAACAGAAACCGTTGGTTGATTTTCCTTAACACTGTTGCCTTCATTAACATGCCACTAGACGATATCGGCTTCAGGGATACCTTCCAAAAAATCAGGCAAATTAAAAACCCTCATGCCTATACCTCGTGGAATAATTGTTCTGTTAACCTTTCTAATGCTTGGCCAAAGTCCGTATGGCTGCTCTAACAATATCATCAGCCTGCAAAAGATAATAATCTCCCATCCGGTAGTACGGCATCGTAGTGTCAAATCCAGTTACCCGTTCCACTGGTGATTTAAGTTCATCAAATGCTCTCTCCATAAGACCGGCAGGAATCTCAGCTTCCACCACGAAACTTCGGTAGGCTTCATGAACCCCCACGCAACGACCTGTCTTCCTGATCGATGTTAGAATGGTATCCATATCCAATGAATTGGTAGTGGCAACATCAATCACTTCAGCTACAATGCCATGACTTTCCAGAATATTGTCCGCTCCCATAGCTTCTATGATGGAAGCCCCCTAGCTTACTAGTGTAACATCCTATCCTACTTCCAACATAAAGCAGGTATCCAGAGCCAAGGAGGCACTGGAAACATCTAGGCTCTGTTTACTCGCTCTGTAAATACGTTTTAGCTCAAGGAAAATCACCGGATCAGGTTCACTGATAGCAGAACGTAACAAGTCATATGCCCTAACTGGTGAAGAAGGGATAACCACTCTTAGTCCGTGGATATGAGCAAAAAGTGCTTCCGTTGATTCATGGTGATGCTCCGTGGCATAAATACCACCACAAAATGGAGCCCTTAAAACAAGCGTACAGACCAAGCGCCCATGAGTTCGATTTCTCATGCGCACAGCGTGGCAGATTAGTTGCTCCGTAGCAGGAAATATAAACCCCATAAACTGTATTTCAGCTACTGGTGTCATCCCCTAGACTGCCATACCTACGCTGCTACCAGCAATCAAAGTCTCAACCAGCTGAGTATCTATTACCCGTTTTAAATCAGATTCATCACACAACCCTTGAGTCACACGAAAAACACCACCATTGATACCTATATCTTCTCCCAAAAGCACCACATCCGGATCTGACGCCATAGCGTGGTCAAGCGCCGGATTCACAGCTTCAACCATGGTCAACTTGTTATCCATTCTGATGCCCCCGAAAGCGTTAAGTTTTACCTGACGCATCTGCTCTCTTGTCAACGCCTCCTGCTTCTGAAGAGCAGCTGGACAGGCATAGTGGTAATCAAACAGATCTTCAATGTTGGAGAGAGGGGTATTCAGATAAGTTTGAACAGCTTCATCAATCTGGCGATCAGCTTCTTCTTTTAAAACCAGCTCTTTACGCTCATCCCATAAACCACGATGGTATAAAAAGTTACGCAACCGTTTAATTGGTTCTTTTTCCCAAGCATCTTTGAGTTCCTCACTGTCTCGGTAGCGACTGGCATCATCCCCAGTGGTGGATCACAAAGGCGGTAGCTGATAGCCTCTATAACTGTTGCTCCCGTACCATGCCTCACATGTTCGATCTCCGCACTGATCACATCATGAAGAGCAATAACGTCATTTCCATCAACCTGAAAAGACGGCAAGCCTGCAGTCCGCCCTTTCTGAGCCTGCGTTGGTGCACCGGACTGAATCTTCCGTGGTCCCGGAATAACCTATTGATTGTTGTTAATGATATACACCACCGGTAGCTGCCATCCCCCAGCCAAGGTAAGTATTTCACTAAAATCTCCTTTCGATGTTGCACCATCACCCAAGGCACACAATGCTACCCCCATAGGATCACCTACCTCATGGAGGATTTTAATAGCTGTAGCTCCACCAGCGGCATGCCCTGCCTGAGTTGCGATGGGTATACAGCTAGGTAGATCATGTCCCCAAGCAGCGCTGGCGCTGGCTCGGTCATCACCTTCCCAATAGAGCATACATCGCTGAGAGGGACTCCTCTTCGCATAAGCCATAGAAGATCTAGATAATAAGGAATCAGCACATCATCCTTTTCTAGCAGCGCCGCACAGACTGTGCTGATTGTTTCCTGTCCAAGGCAATAAGGATAGGTACCCATCTTTCCTGTACGCTGCAAAGCTATTGCTTTCTGATCCCCCTGCCTAGCAATCACCATGGTTCGGTAATAATCAATAATAAATTCTTCATTGCTTACCCATGCCGGAAGTTTTCCCAGAACTTCATCTCAGCATCAAGAAACTGCTCCATAGGAAGCATGCTATTTCCATCGGTATCCATTGTTGCTCCACCCTATGCCGTCAGTTGTGTAGAGTCATCGCCATAAACAATTGCTTCGGCCATTTGGTCAGCGATAACACTGGCTGGCAACCCAATCTTGTTCTGGCGATTGAAAATCTGTAACAGCGTATCGTGAATGCCTTGAAGCCTTCCCTGCATGTCACTCTGGCTGCTCTTCAGATACGTCATGGCAACAAAAATCAGACCCCCAGCATTAATCAGGTAATCAGGTAATCAGGTAATCAGGTAATCAGGTAATCAGGTAATCAGGTAATCAGGTAATCAGGTAATCAGGTAATCAGGTAATCAGGTAATCAGGTAATCAGGTAATCAGGTAATCAGGTAATCAGGTAATCAGGTAATCAGGTAATCAGGTAATCAGGTAATCAGGTAATCAGGTAATCAGGTAATCAGGTAATCAGGTAATCAGGTAATCAGGTAATCAGGTAATCAGGTAATCAGGTAATCAGGTAATCAGGTAATCAGGTAATCAGGTAATCAGGTAATCAGGTAATCAGGTAATCAGGTAATCAGGTAATCAGGTAATCAGGTAATCAGGTAATCAGGTAATCAGGTAATCAGGTAATCAGGTAATCAGGTAATCAGGTAATCAGGTAATCAGGTAATCAGGTAATCAGGTAATCAGGTAATCAGGTAATCAGGTAATCAGGTAATCAGGTAATCAGGTAATCAGGTAATCAGGTAATCAGGTAATCAGGTAATCAGGTAATCAGGTAATCAGGTAATCAGGTAATCAGGTAATCAGGTAATCAGGTAATCAGGTAATCAGGTAATCAGGTAATCAGGTAATCAGGTAATCAGGTAATCAGGTAATCAGGAGCAAAGATGATCTCCCGATCAAAAATCGGTAAACCCATCATGCTCAGTTAACAGCTGATTATTGGCCGACCCTGCAATAGCTGCGCATTGAAGCTAGATGATGGTTTGGCTGTTCAGTACACCACCAAGCCCACAAGGGCAGAACAGATCACAGACAACGCCGAATATCTCATCCGATGCAATCGCTATGGCACCAAATTCTCTAACACACTGATCAACACGCTGTTGATTGATATCAGCCACAATAAGTTGAGCACCACCATTGTACAGCCGTTCACAGAGTGCGTATCCAACATTCCCCAGTCCCTACACAGCGACTCTCAACCCATTCAAGTACCTGGCAGTGCGTGGTGGGCTTTCAGGCAGGCAAGCACACCATAATAAACGCCTTCAGCAGTAAACGGAGCTGGGCTGCCACAGGAAGAAGTGCAGGTTACGTGGGGAGATTGGGTAGCAATGGTGTCCATGTCAGCGACGGTTGTACCACTGTCCATAGCTGTGACATAGCACCCACCAAGTTCATTGAGGAATCGCCCAAAGGCTTTAAAAATGGCTTCTCTGTCATAGTCACCTTTAGGCTCCATGATGACAGCTTTACCTCCATCAAGTTTAAGCCCGGTAAGTGCCGACTTATAACTCATACCTTAGGCAAGGCGAATGGCATCGGTAATGGCTTCACTTGAAGAAGAGTAAGGAATGATTCTACAACCACCGATAGCAGGGCCAATACTGGTACTGTGAATGGCAATGACTAATTGGAGACCATATCCTTCATCAAATTTACAATGAAGATTATTGATGCGCGCCTCAATAATCTGTCTGAACATGACTGGCTCCCTCCGTATGTTACAGCGCAGTAGACTCTGGTTCAATGCCTTATCTACCAGCTTGTCCGTGGTGATGGTAAGCTAACAAACAGGGCTATTTATTCTTATTCTATACGGTAGAACTTCAATCACTATCAGCTTATAAAGCTAAATTAACCACGAGGCTTTTTCATAACGCCTTATCGATTACAGAGGACATTCTATACAGTTGTCAACAGTCAAGTAGTTACACGAGACTCTACCACATACCCAAATGAGCCGTTATTTAAATCAAGCAATTGACCCCATACTTCCCGATCCTGACAGTATAGTTTCACTGTACTGGGTTCCCGAAAAGTTACGTAAAATATGCATTTTGAAAACACAAGGTGGTAGCATAGTTCTTCCTTCACGCTAATACACGGGGCTAAAATGTCACAAACCGCGCATGATAAGCGCCTATTCCCTAGGAAAGCACTGGGAAAGCCCGCTGAAGTTCTCGATAACAACACCAGCCTATCCATTGGCATTCTTGAATATGTCTCAAAGGGTGGATTCAGTATTCTGACAGATCAAGGCGTATGTCCTTCAGAAACCAGTAATACACCCATGGCACTCCAATGGTCAGCGAGACAGCTCAGATATAGCGATGCTAACAGCTGATTATCATAGTGCCAAGTCATCAGTGACCGAGCCGAAGTGCCTGCTGGTTTTGTGTTACGATGATTTCAGATCTGGACGAAGGTGCTCTAATTTATTATAATCGAGACTAGCCGGTGAGCAGTAGTAAGATTAATGAAGACTTTCTGCGGCACCAAAAGATAGCAAGTAATTACCAACTAAAACATTAATCAGCAATCGGGAGATTAAGGGTTTCCTTAAGCTCTTCCATCACAATATAACTCTTCGACTCTCGGACACTTGGGAGTTTTAAAAGAATTTCGCCTAACAGTTCTCGATAAGAGGCCATTTCCGAAATCCTTGCTTTAATCAGATAATCAAAATGGCCTGAAACCAAATGACATTCCAATACGTTAGGCAGTTTGATAACAGCCTTGCGGAAGTCATCAAAAATATCAGCCGATTTGGTGTACAGGCTGATTTCAACAAAAACTAGAAGTCCAGCCTGAAGATACTTGGGGTTCAAGCGCGCAAAATAGCCATGAATAACACCTTCCCTTTCCAAGCGTTTGACTCGTTCCATGCATGGGGTGGTACTCAACCCGACCTTATCTGCCAGTTCTACATACGATATACGCCCCTGTTCCTGCAAGGTACGGAGGATATTGCGATCTATACGATCCAACTGGCGGACAACTTCTTTTCGGCTTCTCATGATTTCAGTCGTTTTTTGACAATGCGTGTTCAAGCGCTAATAAAAGAAGAACACGATGCCATAAGGGATTGAGGAGGTTTGTATTCATCTTTTTAAGACAGCCGTTCTTCTAATGTCATCGGGCAAATCACCTCCGCTGAGGGAGGTTAGGGTACGAATGATGAATCTGCAAGTGAGCATTACGAATATCTTCTGTCAGAGTTTATCGCAAAATCATTTTCAATCCCTGCATTTTTATGGACAATACGCTGGCTTTTCACTTACTTGATGGTTTGAAGGCTCTTTTCATAAGCCCAAAACGCATTATCGCCACAAGCGATCCCGTATTTCCAACGATAAACTTATGTCAGCTGAGCAGATTAAAGCACAATCACTTGGTTATACCCTGTTCTTTATATTCTTGGCTGGAGAAAATTTTAGATGAGTACAGCATCTGTCTCCCAGAAACATTCTCCAATACCATCTACTTCACAAACAAATGGTCGCTCAGGCGATGAGATACTGGTCAGAATTTACCAAGTCACCAAAAAGTTTGATGATATTATCGCTGTTGATAATGTCAGTCTAAACATTAGAAAGGGGGAGATTTTTGCACTACTGGGGGGCTCTGGATCTGGAAAATCCACATTATTGAGAATGCTGGCAGGCTTTGAAACACCGTCTGAAGGAAATATTTACCTGGATGGTCAGAACATTACCCATCTGCCTCCGTATTTGCGCCCAATCAATATGATGTTTCAGTCCTATGCACTCTTTCCTCACATGACCGTGGAGCAGAATATTGCTTTCGGTTTAAGACAGGATCGTTTGCCTAAGGATCTTATTGTCGAGAGAGTTGAAGTGATGCTAAAGCTGGTGCATATGGGAAAATATGCCCGTCGAAAACCGCATCAACTTTCAGGTGGACAACGCCAGCGGGTAGCTCTGGCTAGGAGCTTAGCAAAACGCCCTAAATTGCTGCTTCTGGATGAACCAATGGGCGCACTTGATAAGAAACTTCGCAGCCGTATGCAACTAGAGGTGGTGGATATTATTGAAGAAGTAGGCGTAACCTGCATTATGGTTACCCATGATCAGGAAGAGGCCATGACCATGGCTAAGCGCATTGGAATCATGGACGCAGGCTGGATTGTGCAGGTGGGTACCCCCATTGATATCTATGAAAACCCCAATAGCCGCATGACTGCTGAATTCATCGGCTCCGTCAACATGTTCGAAGGTGAGATCACAGAAGAAGAGGCTGGTTACGTAATTATTCAATCGCACCAGATCCAACAGCCTATCTATATCGGCCACGGCATCATGGCCCCACTGGAAGACCGCAAGGTCTGGATTGCAGTGCGCCCTGAAAAAACCATGGTGACTAGGGAACAACCGGAAGGAAACTACAACTGGAGCCGTGGCGTAGTACATGACATCGCCTATCTTGGTGGCCATTCGGTTTATCACATACGGCTGCCATCCTGCATGATGGTTCAGTCCAATATGGCCAACGTTATCCGGACCGCCGATAACCCAACTTGGGATGATGATGTGTTTATAAGCTGGGATGATGACAGTGGTGTCGTCCTGAATAGCTGATCAATCAACGCTACCCTTATTCAGTAGTTTTTATATATAACTGCTTTTCACCACCAAAATTGATATTCCCCTGAATCCCACTGTACCAATGGTAAAAGACATTCAGGGAAATCCTGATGTAGCCCTACAGTACCAGATTAAGAGAATGGACCACTTTGGCTTGGTTACCACAACATCCAAGGAACTAAAGATAGCTGAATGTATGGATGCACACATAACCAATAACTCTGGTGCACAGAATGTCTCTATCTAGCAGACAATTGTAGCAATGATTATTAATGGCCTAGGTGTTACCGATCAAACGTTGCATATATTTCCAGAATTTTTCTAAACCCAGCCTGTTGACCGGCTGGTTGGAGAAGGCATTCAGCCAGAACATTTAAACGTTAAGATTCTTGGACGGGCTCTTGATGACTTGTATGACGATGGCGTCAGCAAGTTGTATTTGAACCTTATCATCAATCATCTGAAACTGCCTGTAGGGCATTGAATCTGGACGAACCATCCTGCATGTGGATGGTGATTACAACAGCGGTAAGAACCCAGATGACCTGATCTGTATCTATATCTGGCATGGCAATAGCCATGATCACCGTACTGATTTGAATCATGAGGTCTTACAGTTAATGACAGAGAGTCAGGCTGGTATTTCTCTATTCATGCCTCCATCAAACGACAATATAAACAACAAAACCTGATTTAATGAGTTGAGTGGCTCTTTTGATACGACAATGCAGCCTCTAAAACATCATGGTTTCCAATCTATCCGGTAACGAAAAAGAGCCAAGTCATAGTAATATAACATCGTTAAACCAATAACTCCATAATACTGTCTCTTGTGAACGAATCCTGCTCCAATACCATCGATTATTCATTCTTCTCACCAGCTCGTTATCATTTGGACGCTATCATTCAACACCTTGATACTCAAATATTTGTGGAAAGCTGGTCACTGCTGACACTCAAGGGGGAGGAGGCTATTGAAAGCGGGGTGGCAAAACGGCCCTGAAGATACTCATGAGGAGAGTCTAGCAAGGTGGCTAGGGAAATACGGAAAAGTGCAAGCACGAGATGTCTGACAAACTTGGAGGCCATTGATAAGTGTGCAGACTATATTCAAAAAAATCGCCCAAGGCTCTGCTATGAAAAGGAGCTGGATGCTTGCTACCCGATTGCCAATGAAATCATTGATAGAGCTTGCCGCCATTTGATCAGTGTCCATATGGATCTAATTGGGGCAAAGTAGAGTTAATAAGGGGCAAAGGCTGTGTTAAAGCTACGCTCACTGGATTTAAGTTGAGATTGGCAGGCGTATTGGAACTTCCATAAGGAATACTCTTGCCCTCGTAATCATGGAGAACTAATGAATGGGACGTCGTAGCAAGGGAACCACACCAATATAGCTAACATGCGTTAGATGCTGCAATTTTAGCTATAACCCTTGGATTTTAAGGGCTTGAGGCATAATGGTGTTTTTTTTGAAAAGTGCCCAATGACTACTTCTGATCCTTTGCCAGCCAATTAAAGTACTCACATTACTCTTGTTCTGTAGCATGAATATGTACAAAAATGCTGAAGCCTATGTAGCACAAGAGATTAGCTCGTCTACCTCATGTTAGCTGCCTATGGTGCCATGCTCTTGCTGGGGAGTAGATTCAAGGTACTGAATGGTAGCACCCAAATGATCACTAGCTGGTGAGTAGAATGAATAATCGATGGTATTGAAGCAGGATGCGTTCACAAGAGACGGAGCAGGATACGTTCACAAGAGACGGTGTTATGGAATGAGTTGGTTGCTACAGTATATCACCATAAAACAGTCTCTTTTTCGTTACCTGATAGATTGAAAACTATGATGTTTTAGCAGCTGCATTGTCGTATAAGAAGAACCGCACCCTAATGAGACCATCAACAAGCACTTGGGCTACTTCAAATAGGCCTTGAATAGTCGCTATCTAGTAGCGGATGTGCACTGTATGGGGCCGAAATTCTTCATTCTCTCGATCAGCAAAAACAGCTTTCTATCTAGCGGACTCCCTTGAATATCCAAGAGGCACAAGAGTTAGGTAACATGAGTTAGACGCTTCAATTTTGGCTACGGGCCTTGAATTTTAAAGGCTTGAGGCACAGTAATGTTTTTGAAAAGTGCCCAAACCACTCTTTTCCTGTAACATTAGTGTTCACAAAAAGGCTGAAGCCTATTGTAATGCAGGGGATTATCTAGTCAAACTCACGTTAGTTAAAAACGCATCTCCGAGATCGCTACAACCTGTTTAAGGCATGTGAGTTAGCACTATGCTGAAGTATCTTACTATTATGACGGATGGAAGACTTTTTAGACCCATGTCAGTTTGGAATCAACAATTCCTTGGCAAGGGTAGCACAATCAGTACACGCAGTGCAACATAATTATTCTTAATCTGCGCCTATCTCCGTGTAAACTGGCTGTTATTCTCGGTTTTCAGCGTTTGGGCATATCATCATATTGGCTGAAGCCATTGAAAATCTGGTAATGTTATACTTTCTGGAAAGTAAGAAAAGTCGAACATCGCGTTATTATAGAGAGGTTGAGCAACGTTAGGTTATGTTCCTGAATGATCATCGCAGGCGCAGTAACCAGAAAGCGCTAACCAAAATGGTACAGGAAAAGTCACTGAAGGAGGCCGGTAATATGGGAAACCTGGTGGAGGGGGAGGAAAAGGCATTTCTCTGCCGGTGGGATGATGCTTTGAAGGCATCTGGGAGTGGTTCTTTCAATACGACAATGCAGCCGCTACAACATCGTGGTTTTCGCTATATCAGGTAACGAAAAAGAAACGGTTTTATGGTGATATAACGTCGTCAAACCAATAACTAGATAACCACGTCTATGTGAACGCATCCTACACCAATACCATCGATTATTCATTCTTCTAACCAGCTCGTGATCATTTGGACGCTATCATTCAGCGCCTTGAATCCACTATCCAACAAGAGCATGGTACCATAGAGAGTTATATTCGGACTGAAGGCAACAAAGTGTCGCGCCTTCTCCTCCAAGGATATCTGGATAAACAGGCCAATTATGAGCCGCAGCAATCATCGGTAACGAGTAGCAACGGTGAGCAGAGGAAAAACGTTAGAAAAAATACCTCACAACAACTGACCAGTTTGGTTGGTTCTGTCGTAATCAGGCGCCGCTGTTACAGCCAGCGGAAGCAATCCAGCGTGTTCCCGCTGTATGCTCAGCTAAACCTCAATACTGACCAGTACTCTGATGACATGAGGAAAAAATTATAAGTGATATGATGGATCGCTCTTATGATCGAACGATTAAACGACATCGTGAGAGTTACCCACGTATGGTTGGAAACCGACAGGCTATGCACCTAGTAACGGATAAGGCTCAAGACTTTGAGGCTTTTTACGAACAGCGCAAGGTGGAGATTGGACTAACAGAAGACCAGCAGATCCTCAGTTTTGACGGGAATGGTTTGGTAATGTGCCAAGAAGGGTTAGGGGAAGCAACTAGGGAGAACTCGCAAAAGAGTCAGCAGAAGATGCAAACTAGGCTCAGTCTTGGAGAGAAGAAAGATCGCAAACGACTGGCACAGGTAGTCACCGGTTACGCGGTAAAACCCAATCCTCTAACGGCAGACTCAGCCATAAATATGGATCGGAAGAGCGACAACGTTGTTAAACTCCGTCCTCCAATCAAGAATAAGAGATTGCAGTGTAGTGTAGTGTAGTGTAGAAAGAGGCGAAACCGTGATAGAAGAAGCTTTATAGGAAGCGCGCAGGCGAGATCCATAGCAAAAACGGCAGTGGGTCATTGTTATTGATGGGCACACTACATCAGCGGAAACTGATTACCGTGATTATGAAAAAGAATGGAGTTAAGGCAACCATCATCATGGACTTTATCTATGTACTTGAATATCTATGGAAAGCCGGTCACTGCTTACACGACAAGGGGAACGAGGCTATTGAAAGCTGGGTGCAGAACGGACCCTGAAGATACTCATGGTAGAGTCTGACAAGGTGGCTAGGAAAATCAGGCAAGGTACGAGCAAGAGAGGTCTGACAAAACGAGAGAACATTGATAAGTGTACAGACTATCTGCAAAAACCTCCCTTGGCTCTGCTATGAAGAGAAGCTGGATGTTTGCTACCAGATTGCCAATGAAATCATTGATGGAGCTTGCCGCCATTTGATCAGTGTCCGTATGGATCTAATTGGGCAAAGTGGAGTTTACAAGGGACAGAGTCTGTGTTAAGGCTACGCTCACTGTATTCAAGTGGAGATTGGCAGGCGTATTGGAACTTCCATAAGGAATGCTCTTGCCTTCGTAATCATGGAGAACTAATGAATGTGGCGTAGTAGCAATGGAACCACACCCATAACAGAAAGCAGGTCCAGTCATGCCTTGTTAGATCGACTGAAAAGTCTAACATCGCGGTGCTTTTACTACAAATATTACCGTTGGATCTTAACTTTTGCACAGTTGAATCTCCCAGTGCAGTGTTCTGTCATCTTTTCCAGACTCTACGCTTCTGGAAAGCCAATGATAAGTTATAGATACAAGACACTAAGTGAACATTTAGTCAGTAGATTATTGTTTTTACTACCCCAAAAAGGCATACGCTAACAATTCTGACCGTTGATATTTGTTGAGTGTTGGTCTTATTTAGTTTGCAAGGTGTTTTCTAGACACAAAATATACCATTACTGGCTATGTTCAGGTTACCAAGGGAAGCTGGAGAGAATCGTGAAAAAGTGGCAGTGTATTATATGTAGTTTTATTTATGATGAAGCGCTTGGTTGGCCTGATGATGGTATTCCTGCCGGGACTACATGGAGCAATGTTCCAGAAGATTGGCTTTGCCCAGACTGTGGTACAGACAAGGCTGATTTTGAAATGTTGGAGGTCAGCTAACTGGGGAAATAGTCGATTCTAGGGAAAAATACCTTAATCTATTGTTCCAGACTATTGCCATGAAGGCAGAGGTGTTTTAGTCTATTTTTGTCTGTGAGCCATACGCCTGAAGCTAAGAGCTTGTGTAGTCCTTGCTCAGGAAGGGGACAAAACCTTGATTCAAGGAAAGAAACAAGGAACACAAAACGGAGTGTATTCACTATGCGTAAACTTGATCTGATCAATGTAATTGCTTATGAAGCGGACATCACCAAAAACAAAGCAACACAAGCTCTGAATGCTGTACTGGAAGCTATTACTGGTGCTTTGCAATCAGAAGACACGGTAAATCTGGTAGGCTTTGGTACTTTTGAGCAGCGCAGCCGAGCAGCCCGTGCCGGTAAAAACCCTCAAACAGGTGAAACAATTCAAATTAAGGCCAGTAAAACGGTCGCTTTCAAACCTGGTAAAGCGTTAAAAACCGCTGTTAACTAAATTCATGCTCTGCCTGCTGTAGCATTTCGACTATAGTGGATAGCTTGGTCCAAGCTATCCATGCATATTATTTGGGTGTGGTTCTTTTAATACTACAATGTAGCCGCACCCTTATTATTTAACGTGAGTTAGACGCTTGAATTTTGGCTATAGTCCTTGGGATTTTAATGGCTTTGGGGGTAGTAATGTTTTTTAAAAAGTGTCAATTGGCTCATTCTGAACCTTTGCCAGCCAATAAAGTACTCAAATCATTCTTTCCCTGTACCATGGATATGTACAAAAAGACCTAAATTTATGTAGCACAAGGGATTATATCGTCTAGCTAACGTTATTTATGTATTGCTTGCACACACTTCCCTAGAAACATTTTCCTATTGTTCAGCTCGATTCAGGCAGTGCTCTGAGAGGATGTTTGCTTTTAATATTTTTAGACTTATTTTTTAGATAAACCTACAAACCAGAGTTGACTGTATTTTGACTGCCTTTCACTACCCCTATCTGGGATGTACCGACTCGTAAAAAACACCTAAATTTGGATTATCGTCCATTGTCTTTCCTTCAAGCCAACCTAATGTTTCTCTTGATTATTGATCGTTAACTCATTAATTCCCTGAACACAGAATAATGCCCATCTGGCTGTGTGGTTCCGGCAGGGTTTTCCCTTCTGATTTAGAAAGAATCGGCTTTTGGTGTGGTTCCCTTGCTACGACGCCACATTCATTAGTTCCCCATAATTATGCAGGCGAGAGCACTACTTATGGAAGTTCCAATACGCTTGCCAATCTCCACTTGAATCCAGTGAGCATCGCTTCAACGTAGCATCTGCCACTTGCAAACTCCACTTTGCCCCAGTTAGATCCATACGGTCATTGATCAAATGGTAGCAAGCTCATCAATGACTCCACTGGCAATCGGCTAGCCATCATCCAGCGCCTTGCCATAGCAGAGCCTTGGACGGTTTTTTTGAAGATAGTCTGCACACTTATCAATGGCCTCCAGTTTTTGAGGACCTCTCTTGCTCGCACTTTGCCGTATTCCCTAGGCCACCTTGTCAGACTCTCCCCAGAGTATCTTCAAGTACTGTTATGCCACCCAGATTTCAATAACCTCAACGTTTTGTGTGTAATCAGTGACCTGATTTCCACAGATATTCAAGTGTCAAGGTACTTAATGATAGCATCCAGAAGTAATCCTTCTACAGTTTTGGCGTTTTGATTAGCCATGTGTTCATTATGATTACTGATGACCATCTGACCTAAGCCTCCTTTGGTCTAAACTTACGACACCGTTTTCCCTCGAAGTAGAAGGTGCATCGTGGTTTAGAACAAAATTCAGTTTCAGAAAGGTATGAACCTTGTGGAATCATTTCAGCAATATAGCCAAAAACAACAATACAGTGCCCAGTTTTTCAAATGCCGGTGGCCGAATGAGTTTGAATGTCCTCTGGGTTGTTGTCGGAGTATTGCACCCTCAAAATCAGTAAGCTCTACCTGTGCAATCATTGCCGTCACCAGACATCATTGGCCAGTGACACCATTCTGGAAGCTAACACACTGCCATTTACCACTTGGTGTCTAGGTATGTTTTTAATGACTCAGACCAAGAATGGCATATCGGTCCTAGAGCTCTCTAGACAGCTGGGAATCTTTTATAATGCTACTTGGCGCTTAAAGCCAAGCTTATGCAGGTAATGAAAGAACGTGATGATAGCCATCCTCTGCAGAGACATGTTCAAATGGATGATTCCTACTTGGGGAGTGAAAAAAATAGAGACAAACGTGGAAGAAGTTCTGAAAACAAACACCCATTTGTTGCCGCCGTGCAAATCAACGAGGAAAACTACCCGCTGTATATGCGTTTCAGCATGGTCACCAGTTTCAGGAAAAAAGAACTGTAACTATGAGCGCAAAAGCATCTAGGTGATCATACCTACTGTGTTGTCAATGATGGCCTAGGTGCATTCACAGGAATAGCCGACGCCGGACACCAACAGACAACAGTGGTGACAGGAGGTGGTACGAATAGATGCCTAATGAGTCGTTTACGTGGATCAACACTATGATCTGGAACGTCAACATCCTATGAAAAGCAGTTACAACAATATTAACCAAAAGCATCTGCCAAAATACCTTACTAAATATTGCTATCGATTCAACCGGCGCTTTGATTTGAAAACAATGGTACCAAGGCTTGGTTATATGGCTTCACGAACTTGCCTCATGCCAGCAAGGCTCCTTAAGCTGACTGATGAACAGTGGTAATCAGATTATGATTTGGGGGTGGTCCCCTTGCTACCACGACCCCTTCATTAGTTCACCATGATTACTAAGGCGAGAGCATTCCTTATGAAAGTTCCAATACACCTGCCAATCTCCACTTGAATCAAGTAAGCGTAGCTTCAACACAGCCTCTACCCCTTACAAACTCCACTTTGCCACAGTTAGATCTATACGGTTATTGGTCAAATGGCGGCAAGCTCTATCAATGACTACACTGGATATATGATTGCCAGCATCCAGCTCCTTGTCGTAGCAGAGCCTTAGACGGTTGTTTTGAAGATAGTCTGCACACTTATCAATGGCCTCCAATTTTGTCAGACCTCTCTTGCTCGCACTTTGCCTGATTTCCCTAGCCACCTTGTCAGACTCTCCCATGAGTATCTTCATGGACCGTTCTACCACCAAGCTGTTAATAGCCTCATCCAACTTGTAGTGTAAGCAGTAACTGGCTTTCCCCAGATAACCAAGTATATGGATAAAGTCCATGATGGTTGTTCCCATCAATAACAATTACTCACTGCCGTTTCTGCTCCGGATCTCTCCTGAGCGCTTCCTCGAAAGCTTCTTCTATCACGGTTTCCTACTCTCTTTCTACACTGGGCCACACTCTATTATTCTTAGCTGGAGGACGTAATTTCACAACGTTATCGCTCTTCCGATCCATATCCATGACCGATTCTGCCGTTCGAGAATTGGGTTTTACCGTATAACCGGTGGCTACCTGTGCCATGCGTGTGCGATCTTTCTTCTCTCTTGGACTGAGCTTGGTTTGCAGCTTCTGCTGACTCTTTTGCGAGTTCTTCCGTGTCGCTTCCCACAACCTGTCCTAGCACATCACCAAGCACTTACCGTCAAACTGAGGATATGCAGGTCTTCTGTTTGCTCAATCACAACTTTGCGTTGTCCGTAAACAGTCTCAAAGGCTTGAACCGTATACGCTACAATTGCATAGCCTGTTGTTTTCCAACCACCCTGAGTAACTCTAGCCATGTCGTTTAATCGTACGATCATAAGAGCGACCCATCACATTGCTGACAAGTTTTTCCCTCATACCATCAGAGTACTGGTCAATATTGAAGTTTAACTGAGCATCCAGCGGAAGCACGCTGGATTGCTTCCACTGGCTGTAACTACGACAAAACCAAACAAGCTGGTCAGTTGTCGGGAGGTATTTCCCCTGACGTGATTTCTCTGCTCGCCGTCGCTACCTATTATTGACGATTGCTGCGGCTCATCATCGGCCTGCTTATCTAGATATCCATGGAGGAGAAGACCAACACTTCGTTGCCTTCAGTCTGGATATAACTCTCTATAATGTCATTCTCTTGGTGGAGAGTAGGTTCAAGGTACTAAATGATATCGTCCAAATGATCACGAGCTGATGAGAAGAAAGAATACTCGATGGTATGGGCATAGAATGCGTTCACAAGAGACGTGGTTATGTAATTCTTGGTTTGACGACGTTATATCGCTATAAAACTGTCTCTTTTTCGTTACCTGATATATCGAAAACCATGATGTTTTAACGGCTACATTGTCGTATCAAAAGAACCGCACCATTATGATTTCCATCCAATAATAATGTACGAAAGATCAAAAATTACAGGCTCATCCCATATTGGGAGAGACTATAGGTTGACAACCTATCGGCGGATCTCTACTATGCACCTCTTCGGTGGGTTGTAGCCGACGATGATAAGGCCCAGGTGGCGGAATTGGTAGACGCGCTAGCTTCAGGGGCTAGTGTCCGGAAGGGCGTGGAAGTTCGAGTCTTCTCTTGGGCACCAAATCAAATGAATTCAGTCTTAGCATTTAGGTAAGAAATATCTTCAACTAAACCTAGGTGACGGAATTGGTAGACGCGCTAGCTTCAGGGGCTGTGGTCCGGAAGAACGAGTAAGTTACAATCTTCTCTTGGACACCAATGCCCACAAAAAAGCCATACTATGTAGGCTGACTTGTGTGAGCGTGTAATTTTCTCCTCAACTTCCAATGCTTAATGATTTTAAGCTTTTATCAAGCAGTTATTAAAAATACTCTGTCATCTATGGCAAAATGTATCGCACGAACCATGATTTCCACCAGACTGCAAAGAGTACATAAAACACGAAAGTTCGATGGTAAAAGACAATGTAGCCCCAGCCACTTAGCTATCTTTCTGATACTTATCCAGAGATAACGCACTGGATGCTCCCGTGTCTGTGGTCAGTATATTCTGTGATATGGATAGTTTCTGCATAACATATGAATCACAATGACGTAGACAACTCTCGTGGCATTCAAAAAAGCCTTCGGTGATATCATGACCATCAGCGTCTATTCCCGTCAAAGTGCCTTTCGCAATTCCAAGCACTATTACCAGCGAATAGTCACACAACATAAATCAGACTATTTCCCTAACCTAGTATCCTACAATAACGTTGGTTCGACGCTCGGAAAGCCATTTGGTGCAACTCTTTTGATACGACAATGCAACCGCTAAAACATCATGGTTTTCGATATACCAAGTAACGAAAAAGAGACGGTTTTATGGTTATATAACCTCGTCAAACCATAACTACATAACACTGTCTCTTGTTAACGCATCCTACGCCAATACCATTGATTATTCATTCTTCTCACCAGCTAGTGATCATTTGTACGCCATCATTCAGCACCTTGAATACACTATCAAACAAGAGCATGGCACCATAGATAGCTATATCCGAACTGAAGGCAACTAAGTGTTATCCTTCTCTCCAATGGTATCTTGATAAACAGGCCAATGATGAGCCACAACAATCGTCAGTAGCAGGTAGCAACGGTGAGCAGATGAATCACGTTAGAAAAAGTACCTCCAGACAACTGACCAGCTTGTTTGGCTCTATCGTAATCAGGCGTCGCAGTTACAGCCAGCGGAAGCAATCCAGCGTGTTTACGCTGGATTTTCAGTTAAACCTAAATACTGACAAGTACTCTAATGGCATGAGAAAAAACCTTGTCACCGATGTGATGGATCACTCTTATGATCAAACGACATCGTGAGATGTGGCCAAAGTATGGTTGGAAACCTACAGACTATACAACTGGTAGCTTATACGGCTCAAGACTTTTAGGCTTTTTACAAACAGCGCAAGATTGTGATCAAGCTAACAGAAAACCTGCAGATCCTCAGTTTTGACGGTAATGGCTTGGTGATACGCTAAGAAAGGTTGAAGGAAGCAACCAAGAAGAACACACAAAAGAGTCAGCAGAAGCTGCAAACCCAGCTCAGTCCTAGAGGGAATAAAGATCGCAAACGCATGGCACAAGTAGCCACCGGTTATACCGTAAAACCAAATCCTCGAACGGCAGAATCGGTCGTGGATATGGATCGAAAGAGAAACAACGTTGTTAAATTCCGTCCTCCAGCCAAAAATAAAAGAGTGTGGGCAAGTGTAGAAAGAGAGGCAAAAGCCGTGAGAAAAGGAGCTTTCGAGGAAACTCTCAGGCTAGATACGGAGCCGAAACGGCAGTTGGCCATTGTTATTGATGGGCACCATCATCAGCGAAAACTGATTACCATGATTATGAAAAAGAAAGAAGTTAAGGAAACCATCATCATGGACTTTATCCGTGTACTTGAATGACGTTAGTTCTACGAAATAATCCCTTGCGCAACATAAGCTTCAGCCTTTTTGTACATATTCATGTTACAGAAAAGTAGTGCTTTGAGTACTTTATTGGCTGGCAAAGGCTCAGAAGGAGCCATTTGGCACTTTTCAAAAAACATCCTATGCCTCAAACCCTTAAAATCCAAGGGCTGTAGTCAAAATTGAAACGTCGAACTAACATTGAATATCTGTGGAAAGCTGGTCACTTCTTACACGACAATGGGTATGAGGCGATTGAAAGTTTGGTGGCAGAACGGTCCATTAATATACTCAAGGGAAAGTCTGATAAGGTGGCCTAGGGAATCAGCAAAGTGCGAGCAAGAGAAGTCTGAAAAAATTTAAGCCCATTGATAAGTGTCAGACTATCTTCAAAAAAACCGTCCTAGCCTCTGCTATGACAAGGCTTGTATGCTGGCTATCCGATTGCCAGTGGAGTCATTCAGTGAGCTTACCGCCATTTAATCAATGACCGTATGGATCTAACCGGAGCAAAGAGGAGTGTGCCATGGGCAGAGGTCGTGTTGAAGCTGCGCTCACTGGGTTCAAGTAAAGATTGGCAGGCGTATTGTAACTCCCATAAGAAATGCTCTCGCCTTCGTAATCATGGAGGACTAATGAATAGAGTGTCGTAGCAAGGGAACCGCATCCAATCAGTTCCTGCTGATGATGGAGTCCATCAATAATAATGACCCACGGCCCTTTCTGCTCCACATCTCGCCTGAGCGCTTCCTAGAAAGCTTTTCTATCACAGTTTCCACTTATCTTTCTACACTGTCCCACACTATCTTATTCTTACCGGGAGGACGGAATTTAACAACGTTTTCGCTCTTCCAATCTATATCAATGACAGATTCTGCCATCCTAGGATTTGGTTTGACCGTATAAACGGTGGCTACCTGTGCCATTCGTTTGAGATCTTTTCCCTCTCCTAGACTGAGCCGTGTTTGCAGCTTCTGCTGACCATTTTGCGCGTTCTTCCGTGTTGTTTCCTTCAACCTTTCCTGCGCGCCACCAAGCCCTTACCGTCAAAACTGAGGATCTGCAGGTATTCTGCTTGCTCAATCACAACCTTGCGCCGTTCGCAAAAAACGGTAGTTTAGACGCTTCAATTTTGGCTACAGCCACTGTATTTTACTGGATTGAGTCATAGTGATGTTTTTTAAAAAGTGCCAAATGGCTCATTCGTAGCCTTTGCAAGACAATAAAGTACTCAAATCACTATTTCCCCGTAGCATGACTATGTACAAAAAGGCTTAAGGCTATGTAGCACAAGGGATTAGCTCGTCAAACTCACGTTAAAAAGCCACAAAGTCTTGAGCCATATCCGCTACCAGTTGCATAGCCTGTAGTTGTCCAACCATACTTTGGCAACTCTCACGATGTTGTTTAGTCGTCCCATCATAAGAGCCATCAATCACATCGCTGACAATTTTTCCCCTTATGACATCAGAGTACTTGTCAGTATTGAGGTTTAACTGAGCAGCCAGCGGAAACACGCTGGATTGTTTCCGCTGGCTGTCACTGTGATGCCTGATTACGACAGAACCAAACAAGCTGATCAGTTGTCTGGAGGTATTTTACCTGACGTGATCTCTCTGCTAACCGTCGCTACCCGTTAACAACAATTCTGCGGCTCATCCTTTGCCTGCTTATCCAGATACCCTAGGAAGAAAAGGAGCAACACTTCGTTGCCTTCAACCTAGATATCACTTTCCATGGTACCATGCTCTTGTTGAAGAGTGGATTCAAGGTCATGAATGATAGCGTCCAAATGATCACTAGCTGATGATAAGAATAAATAATAGATGATATTAGTGCAGGATGCGTTCACAAAAGACGGTGTTATGTAATTATTGGTTTGACTACGTTATATCGCCATAAAAACGTCTCTTTTCCGTTATTGAATACATCAAAACCCCAAATGTTTTAGCGGCTACATTACCGTATCAAAAGAGCCGCACCCTTTGGAGATTCATACCAACCACCTACGCTTGGCAACTTCAGGCAGAGTCACAGGTACTACGCGGCCCGTACATATTGGCCGAAGTACGCAAGTCTGGGAGATCATTATCTAGGATGGGCAAGGTAGGCCTACCTGCATTTTCAGCATAACCATGACAACGGGAAAATTTTAACTACAAGCTCCTGAAGAACTGGAAAGCTCACTTGGGAATCCCAACTAGATCCAGCTCAAGTGATCTGGTGGGACGCTCAACAATACAACCAACCTACAAACCATTTTGCATCACAATAAACGTTGGGATTCGGCTAAATGCATATTGCACAGCCAAACCTTCCCCAGCCTTTTTATTTTTGTCAACAGCAATGTAGGTTACATTGATGTTCGGATTACCAATCTCTTCAATAATTCGAATAGAGCGAGGCGTTTCCAAGTGACAGTCATGGCACCATATAGCAATGATAGCAACGATGTCAGTTGGTATAGATAACTATCTAAGTGGTGCAACAATATCAGTATCTACCTGATAACTCTGATAGTACATGCGAAATTCTTTCTGCTCAGCAATCAGCTGATCTGGGTTTATTTTTCCTGTTGGAACCCCGGATTAATGCTCATTGTGGCAGGTGGAAGCTTCTTCCAGTACACCATGATGGGAATAGCAACATTCAGCCGAAACCTGCAGGCTTAACGAGGCTGCAACCAAAGAAAGAAATAGCTTCACCTTATTAAACATAAGCGTCAGACCATCAAGTCAGATTTGCCGATACGCCTGACTTGACAGTATATGTAACTCTTCCTCTATTAGCAGGATTCTTTTCAGTAGCAGCTTTAGCCCATAAGATGCTGTAAGGCATCAAACAATAGCTTCTCAAGCTTGATCTGGTCAGCAGTAAAGTTCCTGATACCCTCAGCCAGTTTTTCGGTAGCCATGGCATCTTCATTCATAGCCCAGCGAAACGAGGCTTCATCCAGTATCACTTTTTCATCACTGCAACTTGGGTAGCCAGCAAACAGCCTTTGAGCAAGGGGCTTCTGAGATAATGCCAGTTGATCCAGCAAATCCGGACCGATGGTCAGGCAGTCACAGCCAGCAAGCTCAATAATCTCACCGGTATTTCTGAAACTGGCTCCCATAACCACTGTTTTATAACCATGCTGCTTGTAATAGTTGTAGATACGAGTGACTGAGAGAACGCCGGGGTCTTCTGATGCGGAAAAATCCCGACCTTCTGCCTTTTTGTACCAGTCAAGAATCCGGCCAACAAATGGAGATATCAAATAAGCGCCTGCATCTGCACAGGCCTGAGCTTGGGCAAAACTGAACAGCAGCGTCAGATTACAACTAATACCTTCTTTTTCCAGAACCTCTGCAGCTCTAATTCCCTCCCAAGTAGAAGCAATTTTGATCAGCACCAGATCACTATCAGCCCCCTGTGCCTCATAAAGATCAATAAGCTGCCTCGCCTTACGAATAGTTGCGTCAGTATCAAAAGAGAGCCGTGCATCAACCTCGGTGGAAACGAATCCAGGCACAACCTGCTGAAGTTTTTTACCAATACCAACTGTTAGCCAATCACAGGCATTACGGATACTTTTTGTCTTTTCTTTTGAGCTTCCAGTTGAAGAACTCTGACCATAGGCAATAGCTTCATCAAACAACGCCTTATAAGCCGGCAATCCGGCTGCTTTCAAAATCAGCGACGGGTTCGTCGTTGCATCCACCGGCTGATATCTACGAATGGCTTCAATATCACCAGTATCGGCCACAACCTTGGTCATATTTTTTAATTGGTCGAGCTGATTTTGCATGATACACCTTTCCACAGCCAAATAAATAAGCTGGATTCATTTTGATGAGTTAACAATTAGTAGTCATAATTCCTAGAAACTCAGGAATTCCATTGTATCTACATTAGCTTTCCTGATTACCACTGTGCACCAGTCAGATTGAGTAGCCTTGCTGCCATTGGGCAAGTTTGCACAGTCATGTAACCCAGCCTTGATACCATTGCTTTCAAATCAAAGCGCCGGTTGAATCAATAACAATATTCAGCAAGATATCTTTGCAGATGCTTTGGGTTAGTATTGTGGTAACTGCCTTTCAGAGAATTTTTGACATCCCCGATCATGCTGTTGACCCAGATAAACAACTCATTAGCCATCGTTTCGTGATCACCCCCTGTGTCACCTCTGCTATATGTGTGGATACGGTGTCAGCTATTCCTGTGCATGCACCGAGGCCATCACTGACAACATCACAGGTATGATCCCCGAAATACTTTTGCGCCCAGAGTTCCAACTCCTTTTCCCGGACACTGGTGACCATGCTGAACCGCATATGAGTACGGCTCTTTTGATACTATAATACAGCAGTTAAAACATCATGGTTTTCGATATATCAGGTAACGAAAAAGAGACGGTTTTATGGTGATATAAAGTGTCAAACCAATAACTACATAACACCGTATCTTGTGAACGCATCCTACGCTAATACCATCGACTATTCATTATTCTCACCAACTAGTGATCATTTGGATGCTACCATGCAACACCTTGAATCCACTCTCCAACAAGAGTTTAGTACCATAGAAAGTGATATCTAGACTCAAGGCAACGAAGTGTTGCTCCTTCTCTTCCAAGGGTATCTGGATATACAGGCCAATGATGAGCCGCCGCAATCGTCGGTAACGAGTAGCGACGGTGAACAGGTAAATCACGTTAAAAAATACCTCCCAACAACTGACCAGTTTGTTTGGTTCTGCCGTAGTCAGGCGTCGCAGTTACAACAGCTGAAGCAATCAAGCATGTTCCCGCTGGATGCTCAGTTAAACCTCAATACTAACAAGTACTCTGATAGCATGAGGAACAAAATTGTCAGTGATGTGATGGATCACTCTTATGATCGAACGATTAAACGACATAGTGAGGTTGTCTAGGGATGGTTGGAAAACGACAGGCTATGTAACTGGTAGCGGATACGGCTCAAGACTTTGAAGATTTTTACGAACAACGCAAGGTTGGTATTGAACAACCAGAATACCTGCAGATCCTCAGTTTTCACGGTAAGGGCCTAGTGATGCGTCCGAAAAGGTTGAGGGGATCAACCAAGAAGAACGCGCAAAATAGTCCGCAGAAGTTGCAAACCAAACTAGGCTAGGGAGAAAAGAAAGATCGCAAACTCATGGCACAGGTAGTCACCGTTGATACGGTAAAATCCAATCCTCGAACAACAGAATCGGTCATGGATATGGATCGTAAGAGCTACAACATTATCAAATTACGTCCTCCAGCTAGGAATAAGAGAGTGTGGGCCAGTGTAGAAATAAATGCGGGATCCATGATACAAGAAGCTTTAAGGAAGCGCTCTGGCTTGATCCGGAGCAAAAACGGCAGTTGGTCATTATTATTGATGGACACCATCATTAGCGGGAACTGATTACCGGGATTATGAAAAAGAATGGAGTTAAGGCAACCATCATCATGGACATTAATCAATGTACTTGAATATCTGTGAAAAGCCGGTCACTACTTACCCTACAAGGGGATGAGGCTATTGAAAGCTGGGTGGCGGAACTGTCCCTGAAGATACTCAGGGAAGAGTCTGACAAGGTGGCCCGGGGAATCCGGCAAAGTGCTAGCAAGAGAGGTCTGACAACACTGGATACCATTGATAAGTGTGCAAACTATCTTCAAAACCACCGCCACTAGCTCTGCTATGACAAGGCGCTGGGTGCTGGCTATCCGCTTGCCAGCGGAGTCAGTGAGTGGACTCGCCACCATTTGATCAATGACCATATGGATCTAACCGTGGCAAAGTGGAGTTTGCAATAGCCGGAGGCTGTGTTGAAGCTACGCTCACTGGATTCAAGTGGAGATTGGCAGGCGTATTGGAACTTCCATAAGAAATGCTCTCGCCTTCGTAATCATGTGGAACTAATGAATGGGGCGTCATAGCAAGGGAACCACACCTCACTTAGATACTACCAAGGTCTATGAGATCACTGCCTCCCCTTGAAGATCAATTGCAAGATTGTGTGGAGAATTAGAATCTCCAAACCCCGCTTCTAGGGATGGCGGCTCGATGTGTTCTTGCACTATATGGCTATCCATCAATTTTAGAATGTCTTGTTTAGTACATCTAGGTTGATTACAGGAAACTTTTAAGTAATCTAAATAATTACGAATACCCCGCTTGAATGGATAAGTGTCATTCTGAACAACTGCATTAAAACAACGGATACATCTATCTTGCAGGTCTTTGAGAAAATCTTGTGACTGGTGAGAACACTCTCTGCATATTACATGAATGCATACATCGACTGTCCTTCCTTTATCATCAACTCTCCCACAATTATTGCAGTGCGAGGATGCAGCCTTTTTAAGACTAATTTAACTTGCGTAGATACATCACAAATTTGAAAGTTATTACCATCTCTTGATCTTATACTCAACGATATTCTAGGCATTAGTAGAATTCTCTGTTTGCAGAATGGCTCCGTATATATACTCTATTTTTGCTCTGCGTTTATACAAAACAACCTGTATGGTTCGTACGTTATCCACTGTGAGGCATTACACTTGGTACACCTTAACGGTGCACCTGTGTGCCAGTCCACACCTTGGCGACCACCCCAGAAGGTTCTGGTTATGATTTTCTCAGCAGGCTGAGTACTTCATTGAGTGTGTCTCTCATTTCACTGACTTCTTCCTCAACAATGGTCTACCTTATTTTAAGTTGGGGGCAGCTCTTTTTATGCGACGATGAATCAGCTAAAGCATCATGGTTTTCGATATATCAGGTAACGAAAAAGAGACGGTTCTATGATGACATAACATCGTCAAACCAATAACTACATGACCACGTCTCTTGTGAACGCATCATGCGCTAATTACCCTAGATTATTCATTCTTCTCACCAGCTCATGATCATTTGAACGCTATCATTCAGCACTTTGAATCCACTCTCCAGCAAGAGCATAGCACCCTAGAGAGCTATATCCAGACTAAAAGCAACGAAGTGTTGAACCTTTGCCTCCAAAGGTATCTGGATAAGCAGGCCAATGATGAGCCGCAGCAATCGTCGATATCGAGTAGCGACGGTGAGCAGAGAAATCACGTCAGGGAAAATACCTCCCGACAACTGGACTGCTTGTTTGGTCCTGTCGTAGCCAAGCGTCGCAGTTACAGCCAGCGGAAGCAATTCAGTATGTTTCCGCTGGATGCTCAGTTAAACCTCAATACTGACAAGTACTCTGATGGCATGAGGGAAAAAATTGTCAACGATATGGTGGATTGCTCTTATGATCGAACGATTAAACGACATCGTGAGAGTTGCCCAAATATGATTGGAAAACAACAGGCTACGCAACTGATAGCGGATACGGATCAAGACTTTAAAGTTTTTACGAACAGCGCAAGGTTAGGATTGAGCAAACAGAAGACCTGCAGATCCTCAGTTTTGACGATAATGGCCTGATGATGCGCTAGGAATGGTTGATATAAGCAGCTAGAAAGAACGCGCAAAAGAATCAGCAGAAGCTGCAAACTAGGCTCAATCCGGTAGAAAAGAAAGATCGCAAACAAATGCACAGGTAGTCACCGTTTATATGGTGAACCTCAATACTCGAACGACAGAATAGGTTATGTATATGAATCGGAAGAGCTACAACGTTGTAGGGTCTAGTTCCCTTGCTACAACGCCACATTCATTAGTCCTCCATGATTACGAAGGAGAGAGCGTTACTTATGGAAGTTCCAATACGCCTGCCAATTGGGCGGATCTTTTTATACGGTAATGCACCTCTCAAACATCATGGTTTTCGATATAGCCGGTAACAAAAAATAGACGCTTTTGTGGTGATATAACGTCGTCAACCCAATCACTCCGTAACACCGTGTCTTGTGAGCGCATCCTACGCCAATACCCCAGATTATTCATTCTTCTCACCAGCTCGTGATCATTTAGACACTATCATTAAGTACATTGCATCAACTCTCCAACAATAGCATTACACCATAGATAGCTATATCCGGACTGGAGGCAACGAAGTGTTTCACCTTCTCCTCCAAAGGCATCTTGATAAGCAGGATGAGCCGCAACAATAGTTGATAACAGGTAACAACGGGGAGCAGAGCAATCACGTTAGAAAAAATACCTCACGTCAACTGACCAGCTTGTTTGATTCTGTAATAGGCAGGTGTCGCAGTTACAGCCAAAGAAAGCAATCCAGCGTATTTCCGCTGAATGCTCAGTTAAACCTCAATACTGACAAGTCTCTAAATGGCATGAGGGGAAAAACTGTCAGCGATGTGATGGATAGCTCTCATGATCGAACGATTAAACGATTAAACGACATTATGAGACTGATCAAGTATGGTGGAAAAACGACAGGCTCTGCAACTGGTAGCGGATACGCTCAAGACTTGGAGGATTTTTACTAACAGCTAAAGATTGTGATTGAGCAAACAGAAGACCTGCAGATCCTCAGTTGTGACGGTAAGGACTAGGTGATGAGCCCGAAATGTTTGGGGGAAGCAATCAAGCAGAACGCGCAAAAAAGTCAGCATAAACTGCAAACTAGGCTCAGCCTAGGAGAGAATAAAAATCACAAACGAATAGCACAGGTAGTCACCATTCATATGGTAAAACCTAATCCTCGAACGGCAGAATCGGTCATGGACATGGATAGGAAGAGTGACAACGTTGTTAAATTCCGTCCTCCAGCCAGAAATAAGAGAGTGTTGGCCAATTATAGAAAGAAAAGCGTAAACCGTGATAGAAGAAGCTTGCGAGGAAGCGCTCAGGCGAGATCAGGAGCAGAAACGGCAGTTGGTCATTGTTATTGATGGGCACCAGCATCAGCGGAAACTGATTACCGGGATTATGAAAAAGAAGAGAGTTGTTAAGGCAACCATCATCATGAACTTTATCCATATACTTGAATCTCTGTGGAAAGCCGGTCACTGCTACAGGACAACGGGGATGGGGCTATTGAAAGCTGGGTGGAGGAGGCATAATGGTACCTGAAGATACTCAGGGGATAGTCTGACAAAGTGGCACGGGGAATCAGGCAAAGTGCGAGCAAGAGCAGTCTGACAAAACTGGAGGCCATTGATAAGTGTGCAGACTATCTTCAAAAAAACCATCCCATGCTCTGCTATGACAAGCCGCTGGATGCTGGCTATACGATTGCCAGTGGAGTCATTGAGGTAGCTTTCCACCCTTTGGTCAATAACCGTATGGATCTAACCTAGCAAAGATGAGTTTGCAAGTGGCAAAGGCTGTGTTGAAGCTCCGCTCACTGGATTCAAGTTGAGATTGCCAGGTGTATTGGAACTTCCATAAGGAATGCTCTCGCCTTCGTAATCAACGTGAGTTTTACGCTTCAATTTTGGCTAGATCCCTTTGATTTTAAGGGCTTTAGGCATATTAATGTTTTTTGAAAGCGCCCATAGGCTCCTTCGTAGCCTTTGCCAGCCAATAAAGTACTCAAATAACTCTTTCCTTGTAACATGAACATGTACAAAAAGGCTGAAGCCTATGCAGCGCAATGGATGATCTCGTCGAACTCACATTTATCATGAAAAACTAATGAATTTGGCGTCGTACCAAGGGAACCACACTAGACGTCTTCCTACACGCTGGATCATTTGACGGCAGATATCGCTCTAGGCTACGCCATATTACTTCTGGCATCGAGACGGCAATGATTGCCTAGTTTGCCTAGTTTGCCTAGTTTGCCTAGTTTGCCTAGTTTGCCTAGTTTGCTAGTTTGCTAGTTTGCTGGTTTGCTGGTTTGCTGGTTTGCTGGTTTGCTGGTTTGCTGGTTTGCTGGTTTGCTGGTTTGCTGGTTTGCTGGTTTGCTGGTTTGCTGGTTTGCTGGTTTGCTGGTTTGCTGGTTTGCTGGTTTGCTGGTTTGCTGGTTTGCTGGTTTGCTGGTTTGCTGGTTTGCTGGTTTGCTGGTTTGCTGGTTTGCTGGTTTGCTGGTTTGCTGGTTTGCTGGTTTGCTGGTTTGCTGGTTTGCTGGTTTGCTGGTTTGCTGGTTTGCTGGTTTGCTGGTTTGCTGGTTTGCTGGTTTGCTGGTTTGCTGGTTTGGCTGGTTTGGCTGGTTTGGCTGTGCGATGCTCTGCTATGAGCCATCTAAAGAGCACCTTGGTTTACCCAACCTATAAGATCTGAAACAGGGGTTGATGGCCTACAAAATAGCGACTAATGCCTGCATCAGGCCACCAAGGTACTCAGCTAATGGATGATGCACTTCCCCGGGCTCGTTTTGAGTTTCGGCAGGAAGACCAGTTTGACCTGACCCTTGAGCAGGCTACGGCAAAAGCTTGCCACGATGAAACCCTACCCCAAGACAGTGCCAAAGATGCAAGCTTCTGTTCAATGTGTTGGCCAAACTTTTGTCCGATACGCATGACTCACAATATGAGTGAGCTTGAAAGCATTTCCTGAATCTTGTCTATTGGGTGCTTGGTCTGAGTGATATCTCCCAGAATTATTCTCAGCCAATTGCGCCCACTCTGATCAGCTTGTGGCCTGACAAGATGCTATGGTTACGCAAATGCTGCTCAATAGCATCCTAGTTGTCAGGAAATGCCCAGATAAAATTGCCTCCGTTGGGCCAGTAAGGAATTTCCTGCTGGTCGAAGCACTGCTCAAACAGCGGTTTGGATTCCTCCATAACTTCCTTACCGTATTGCTGGATATACTATGGATAGTCTAGAGCTGTATCAATAGCGACAGCTACAAACTGATTGACATCATAAGGGCCGAGAATATTTCGCAATGCTTTTATGTTATCAGGATGGCTGATGACATACCACAGTCGTATTGATGGTAGACCCCATGTTTTTGAGAAGGTGCGCGTAACTAGGATATCTTGGTACTCCATAACCCTGCCAGCGCCGCTTGCCTGAGAGTATTCAAAGTAGCACTCGTCGACCAAGGGCAGTACCGGGAACGGCTCTGGCTATGGTCAGAATGTCCTCACAGTTGATTTTTGTGCTTCTGTGGTTATTCGGATTGGCTATCACAATCATCTTGGTTCTTGGTGTGATTGAGTTCAATATTTCATTGCCATGGAAGCCTTCTTTCAGCGTATAAGATGATCCTATAATTTTCAGCCTATCAATATTGGCGCACTGCTGGTACATTGCAAAAGTTGGTCCGGGGATGATAATTTCATAGTACTCAGTGCAGGTAGTACGAGTAATAATGTCGATACACTGATAATGTCCGTTGGTAACCATAACCTCTTATTCACTGACACCAGCATAACTGTCAATTTTTCTGGTCATGGCGCCATATGATGGGTACACTTGTAGCCGATCATCATTGATAAAGTCTATAAGCGCCTGCTTAACATGGTTACTGACGGATCATGCTCTTTCATTGAAGTCCAGTAGCAGATGTTTATGGGGATTCCTGCCTTCCAAGGTAGGGGTGTAGTCGCTCATCTTGGTGATGAGGGATTTGAGAATGCTCACCTGCTGTTTCCGTGATCCATCGGTTGTTTTCTATATTTAGAGAGTTTGCAGTATAGGCAGAGTCAATAAAGGAATCTATCAGTCTCCGGTTCTGGTTGACTGCTGGGGATTCGTACCTGCTCATGAACCGTGTGGTATTGCTTTTATATATTACATGTTGTTCGACTTTTTTAGAGCCTCTGAAAGTTTCAAATACATGACTTTTCAAGTGTTACAGAGCAAATAGTGTTCGTTAGCGCAACATAATTATGCTTAATCTGCCAGCTATCGACGTGTAAGTTTGGCGTTATTCTCAGTTTTACAGAGTTTGGTCGTATTGGCTAAAGCCCTTGAAAATAAGGGAATGTCCAACTTCTTGGAAAGTAAGAAAAGTAGAACATCTCGTTGTATATTGAATCTCTAAATGGCTATTCCCATCCGTTGACGTCATTCAAACACTGGCTCTTGGAAGTACAGTTTCCAGTTTTACTAGAAAAGAAAGTACTTGAGCGTAGTTCTTTTGATACGCCAATGCATCCACTAAAACAACATGATTTTCGATATATCCGGTAACAAAAAAGAGACGGTTTTATGGTTATATAACGTCGTTCAACCAATAACTAACGTGAGTCCAACGCTTCAGTTTTGGCTACAGCCCTTGAATTTTAATGGCTTTAGTCCTAGTGATGTTTTTTGAAAAGTGCTCAGTGACTCCTTCTAGCATTTGCCAGCCAATACAGTACTCAAATCACTCTTTCCCTGTAACATGAATAACGTGAGTTCGACGCTCAGAAAGCCATTGGTACACATTCTGTTAGTACCGGAACATCAATATGTTGCTTTCTTGGCTGCCGTGCATAGGCAATCAATCCTGCCATCAGGTTTACAGCAAAGTAAACCCTGATTACCACTGTTCATCAGTCAGCTTAAGGAGCCTTGCTGCCATGGGCAAGTTCGCGCAGCCATGTAACCAAACCTTGATACCATTGCTTGCAAATCAAAGCGCCAATTGAATCGACAACGATATTCAGCAAGGTATCCTTGCAGATGCTCTTGGTTAATATTGTGGGAACTGCCTTTCAGAGAATTTTTGACGTCCCAGATCATGGTGTTGACCTACATAAACAACTCATTAGCCATCGATTCGTGACCACCCCTGTCACCACTGCTATATGTGGGTGTCCGGCATCGGCTATTCCTGTGAATGCCCCGAGGCCATCACTGACCACACAGCAAGCATGATTACCTAGATACTTTTGCTCCCAAAGTTACAGCTCCTTTTTACGGAAACTGATGACCATGCTGAAACGCATATCCAGCTGGTAGTGTTTCTCGTTGGTTTGCACGGCGGCAACGAATGGGTGTTTGTTTTCAGAACCTCTTCCGCGTTTGCTCCATGTTTTTCACCACCACAGTAGGAATAATCCATCTGAACATGTACTGCAGAGGACGGCCGTCATCACATCCTGTCATTACCTGCATAAGCTTGTGCTTCAAGCGCCAAGCTGCATTATAAGAGATTCCCAGCGGTCTTGAAAGCTCTAGAGCCGATATGTCTTTCTTGGTATGAGCCATTAAAAACATGCCTAGAAACCAAGTAGTAAAAAGCAGTTTGCTAGCTTCCAGAATGGTGCCACTGGTCAATGATGTCTGGTGACGGCAGCAATTGCACGGGTAGAGCTCCTTGCCTTTTAGGACGCAATACTCCGACAACAACACAGAGGACATTCAAACCCATTCGGCCACCGACATTTGAAAAACTGGGCACGGCATTGTTGTTCCTAGTCATATTGCTGACAGAACTACACAAGGCTCATGCCTTTCTGAAGATGAATTTTGTTCTTGCACATGATGCACCTTCTACTTTGAGGAAGCATTGTGTCGTAAGTTGAGACAATGAGGAAACTTAGGCCAGATGGTAATCAGGCAGTTACATGATGACCGGTGTCGAGTATGTTCGATCTGCGAAATATTCTTCACCTGATCATTTACGTTTTCTATTACTGCCCGTTTCCTCAACATCACTTTATCAAAGGCCTTCAGCTCTTTTAACTTCATATTTCCCCTGACTAAAATTACCAAGGTCAGGCCTTTCTCCCGCAACCAAGCTACCAACTTCTCAGGGACATAGCCATTATCTCCATAAATCCGACCAGTTCACTCTTCTATGAGATCTGGGACTGGTTTACGGTCATCGGTGTTAGCCGTTGTCAGGCAAAATGATAGACTTTCTCCAAAATAATTGATGCTAAGGTGTAACTTAAACTCAAACTTCCAACCTGTAGACGTTTCCCCCCGTTTAGCCTCTTCACTGAAGACCTTGTGACTGTTGATCCTATGGTTGTCACAGACAACTATGGACGTCGAATCAATAAATGACAAGCCCGTTGGTTGCCCATGTACTGAGACTTTGGATAAACAGCCAGTGGTATCAAAGCCTGTTTCATGAGTTCTACAAAGCAATTGTAGAATACCAGATGCGGGGAATAGTCTGATTTATGTTGTGTGATCAGTCGCGGTACATAGTGTTTGAAATTGCGACAGACACTCTGATGGAAATAGATGATGATCATTATTTCACTGAGTGATTGCTTGGATATCACTGGAGACTTTTTTGAATGACAGATAAGTTGTCTATGCCATTGTGATTCACAATGTTATTCAAAAATAATCCACATCACAGAGTATACTGACAATAGACACGGTAGCCTCCAGTTCATTGCCTATGGTTTGGTATCCGCAAGATAGCTAAGTGGCTATGGCTCACCTGTCTTTCACCAGCGACCTCACGTTGATATAAGGTGTGCCAATGGCTTCTTGGGTGTCGAATTCACGTTTAATATGTACAAAAAGGCTTAAGCCTATGTAGCGCAAGGGATTATCTCGTCTAACCCACGTCACTTACTTTAGGGTAAACAAGGCGCGAGCCTCTATCACCGGTGATGGTCCAATCTGTCTATCGAGCTGCCTTTACTTTTTGTAAACGTGGTAACCGGCTTTGATACTGGGTCTGCATGGTTGGAGCGCATTGAAAAAGTGATGAGCTGGTTTTTGAACTTATCGTGACTGTCTGGCATGAGCGCATGATGAAAGTGATATTATTGCCAGCAACAACCGTTCCGAGCAGCTCGTACATATTTGTGGTTGCGCTCGCTCTTTGATGGGTCGGCAATACTGATGGTTTTGTATCGTCCCATGACCCCAGCACTAGATGCCAATGTACTGGGTTTTTAGCAGCGCATGGATAAATAAAGCAGCCGGTTAAGTTGGATATACGAGCTACAAGATATATTATTTGGGAGTGGTTCCCTTGCTACGACGCAACATACGTTAGTTCTCCATGATTACGAAGACGAGATCATTCCTTATGGAAGTTCCAATACACCTGCCAGTCTCCACTTGAATCCAATATGCGTAGCTTCAACACAACCTCTGCCCCTTACAAACTCCACTTGGCCACGGATAGACCCATACGGTCATTGATCAAATGGCGGCAAGCTCCCTCAATGACTCCACTGACATTCTGATAGCCAGCATCCAGCGCCTTGTCGTAGCAGGTCTGAGACGGTTTTTTTGAAGATAGTCTACACACTTATCAATGACCTCCCGTTTTGTCAGAATCTCCCTTGCTCCACTTTGCTGGATTCCCCTAGCCATCTTGTTAGACTCTCCCCTGAGTATCTTCATGGACCATTCTGCCACCCAACTTTCAATACCCTCATCCCCCTTATCGTGTAGCAGTGACCGGCTTCCCGCAGATATGCAAGTACATGGATAAAGTCCATTATGATGGTTGCCTTAACTCCCTTCTTTTGAATAATCTCAGTAATCAGTTTCCACTAATGAGGGTGCCCGTCAATAACAATGACCAACTGCCGTTTCTTCTCCTGATCTAGCCTGAGCGCTTCCTAAAAAGCTTCTTCTAACACGGCTTCCCCTCTATTTCTACACTAGCCCACACTCTCTTATTTTTGGCTAGAGGACGGAATTTAACAACGTTGTCACTCTTCCTATCCATGTCCATGACCGATTCTGCCGTTCGAGGATTAGGTTTTACCATATGAATGGTGACTACCTGTGCTATTCGTTTGTGATTTTTATTCTCCCCTAAACTGAGCCTAGTTTGCAGTTTATGCTGACTTTTTTGCGCGTTCTGCTTGATTGCTTCCCCCAATCATTCCGGGCTCATCACCTAGTCCTTACCGTCAAAACTGAGGATCTGCAGGTCTTCTGTTTGCTCAATCACAATCTTTAGCTGTTAGTAAAAATCCTCCAAGTCTTGAGCGTATCCGCTACCAGTTGCATAGCCTGTCGTTTTCCCACCATACTTGATCAGTCTCATAATGTCGTTTAATCGTTCGATCATGAGAGCTATCCATCACATCGCTGACAATTTTTCCCCTCATGCCATTTAGAGACTTGTCAGTATTGGGGTTTAACTGAGCATTCAGCGGAAATACGCTGGATTGCTTTCTTTGGCTGTAACTGCGACACCTGCCTATTACAGAATCAAACAAGCTGGTCAGTTGACGTGAGGTGTTTTTTCTAACGTGATTGCTCTGCTCCCCGTTGTTACCTGTTATCAACTATTGCTGCGGCTCATCCTGCTTATCAAGATGCCTTTGGAGGAGAAGGTGAAACACTTCGGTGCCTTCAGTCCGGATATAGCTATCTATGGTGTAATGCTATTATTGGAGAGTAGATGCAATGTACTTAATGATAGTGTCTAAATGATCACGAGCTGGTAAGAAGAATGAATAATCTGGGGTATTGGCGTAGGATGCGCTCACAAGATACGGTGTTACGGAGTGATTGGGTTGACGACGTTATATCACCACAAAAGCGTCTATTTTTTGTTACCGTCTATATCGAAAACCATGATGTTTGAGAGGTGCATTACCGTATAAAAAGATCCGCCCAATTGGCAGGCGTATTGGAACTTCCATAAGTAACGCTCTCTCCTTCGTAATCATGGAGGACTAATGAATGTGGCGTTGTAGCAAGGGAACTAGACCCTACAACGTTGTCGCTCTTCCGATCCATATACATAACCTATTCTGTCGTTCGAGTATTGAGGTTCACCATATAAACTGTGGCTACCTGTGCCATTCGTTTACGATCTTTCTTCTCTCCAAAACTAAGCTTGGATTACAACTTCTACTGACTCTTTTACGCGTTCTTCCTAGTTGCTTCCATCAACCCTTCCAAACACATCACTAGGTCCTTACCGTCAAAACTGTAGATATTCAGGTCTTCTGGTTGCTAAATACCAACCTTTAGCTATTCGTAAAAAGACTCAAAGTCTTGAGCCGTATCCGCTACCAGTTGCATAGCCTGTCGTTTCCCAACCATATTGGGTAACTATCACGATATCAGTTAATCGTTCGATCATAAGAGCGATCCATCACATCGTTGACAATTTTTGTCCTCATGCCATCAGAGTACTTGTCAGTATTGAAGTTTAACTGAACATCCAGCGAAAACACACTGGATTGCTTAGCTGACTGTAACTGCGACGCCTGATTACGACAGAACCAAACAAGCTGGTCAATTGTAGGGATATATGTTTCTAACGTGATTCCTCTGCTCACCGTCGCTACCGGTTACCGACGATTGCTGCGGCTCTCATTGTCCTGTTTATCCAGATACCCTTGGAGGAGGGAACACAACACTTCGTTGCCTTCAGTCCAGAGATAGCTCTCTATAATGCCATGCTCTTGTTGGATAGTTGGTTCAAGGTGCTGAATGATCACGTCCAAATGATCACAAGCAAGGGAGAAGAATGAATAATAGAAGGTACTGGCGTAGAATGCGTTCACAATAGACGGTGTTATGTAGTTATTGGTTTGGCGACGTTATATAATCATAAAACCGTCTCTTTTTCGTTACCGGATATATCAAAACCCTTGATGCTTTAGCGGGTGCATTGTCGTATCAAAAGCACCACTCAACCCATATTATTTATACTTGGCGTACCCCAAGATGCGGATAGACTTTCATCCTCTTGTTACCTCCTGTGCCATTCATTACTTTGGCTGTATCTCCCTGACAAAGCTTTATTGGCTCGCTATAAATGGAAAAAGTATTAGAGCTGCTGTCTGATGGCAGTTTTCACTCTGATAAAGTACTGGGTAGCGCTTTGGGCATTAGCCGTGCTGCGGTGTGGAAAAAACTGAAAATACTGAAAACGCTTGGCCTGCAGCTGGATTCAGTGAAAGGGAAAGGTTACAGGTTGCATCCTGGAGTTGAGCTGTTAGATCAGCAAAAAATTCTGGATGGCCTAGATCAAGCTGTCACAGAATCGATAGTTATCCAAACCTGCCTTAAAACTGCTTCAACCAATTATATGGTCAGGGATGTCCATGTTGATAGCCCTGCAATTAAGGCTGTATGTCTGGCGGAATACCAGACCAGTGGTCGTGGGCGCAGAGGCAGGGCCTGGAATAACCCGTTTGGCTCGACCATCAGTATGTCTGTCAGATGGCCTTATAGTGCTGGGATGGCTTCACTTGAAGGTCTTAGTCTTGCGATCGGCCTTTGTGTTGTCAAAGCGCTGGAGTCCTGTGGTGCGAGTAATCTGAAGCTAAAGTGGCCTAATGATGTGCTCTGGGAGTCTCTGGAAGGCTTTCAGAAGCTCAGTGGTATTTTACTGGAAGTTCATGGTGATCCTACAGGGGACTGTGAGGTTATCATTGGTATTGGTGTCAATATTGCTCTTAGTCAGGAGCAAATCAATAATATTAATCAGCCAGCTGTGGATATTCAGCGAGTCTGTGGGATGCCGGTCAGTCGGAACCGTGTAGCAAGCGCACTGATCAGTGAGTTGTACCAGACCATGAGTACTTTCAGCCAACATGGCTTTGACCATTTTAAAAAGCAGTGGGAGCAATACGATGCTTTTGCTGGTCAGAGTGTTGTTTTGAATGCATCGGGGAATAGTGTTTCTGGTGTGGCCTCTGGAGTTAACGCCCATGGTGGACTGTTATTGAAAACCAGTGAGGGTATTATGGTTTTCAATGGCAGCGAAGTTTCCTTGAAAGCTGCTAGCCTTGAAAAGAGCACGCAAAAATGAGAGTTTTGGAACTGGATGCTGGTAATAGCCGATTAAAATGGCGATTATTAAATGCCGACGGCATAGCTTCTCATGGCTATCTTGAAAACAGTGATAACTGGCATCAGGAGCTTCCCTTGTTAATGGCCCAAGTTGGGCAGATAGACTGTGCCAGAGCATCAATTGTTTCTGGTCTGGAGCGTTTTGAGTTGCTCAATGCTGCCATTGACTACCACTTCAATATTTCTCTTCAGCAGGCTTCGGTTAAATCCGAATGGAGGGGAGTTCGTGTTGCTGATACTGGCCTTGGGGTCGATCGCTGGCTGGCAATGCTAGCGGTTAACCACCAAGATAGGCAGACAGATAACATCGTTGTTAGCTGTGGTACGGCTATCACCCTTGATATATTAAACCGTGACGGGGAGCATCTAGGTGGCTATATTGTGCTCGGGATAGGGTTGATGAAAAAGATGTTGCACACCAGTACGGCTCAACTGCCCATGGTGGAAAGGGCAGCATCCAGTGTTAGGCTAGGCAAAAATAGCATGGATTGTATCAATAACGGTGTTCTCGCCATGACGGCAGCAATGGTGAATGAGCAACAGACTACTAATAAAGATAGTGTCGTATATCTGACCGGAGGTGACGGTGCACTACTTAAGCCTTACGTTAACGGAGAGTGTTTTTACCATCCTGAACTGGTAATGGATGGTCTGTCACTTGCTTTTGAAGAGGTGCAGCAGGGATAAGTGATGCGCCGGACAGTTATTGTGCTTGTATTTGTCAATCTCAGTTATTTTGCTTGGGCCTCCTATCACGAGTCCATGGGGGGGTACTGGCTACCAGAAGAAAGTGATGCTTATAAAAAAGAAGCGTCTGGAGAACTACTAATTTTGCTCGCAGAGATAAGCGTGGCACATTCATCATCTCTAGGTAATATGGCTGGAATAAAACCTTTGATGGATTCACCGACCCAGTCAAGACGTAAGCTTGTAAATGAATGCCTCGTTGTAGGGCCTTTTGCCAACGTGATTGAGGTGGATGAATTGCAGCAGCGTTTATTTACTGCTGGGGTTAGCAGTCATGAAAGGGTTGATGAAAATAGCCAACACCAAGATTACTGGGTTCATATACCGCCTTTGCCCAGTCGTGATGCTGCGATCCGTTTGTTGAGGGAGTTGCAGGCACAAAGAATTGATAGCTTTGTTATTACTCAGGGTGAGCTAGATAATGGTATATCACTTGGTCTTTTCTCACAGAGTAAATCTGCTAAAACAGTTAGTCGTCGTTTAACTAATGCTGGTTATGGTGTTGCGATCAAATCTCTGCCCCTCGTTCCTGAGCAATGGTGGCTGGAGATGGGTTCTGCTGTTGAAGGTAGGCTGAGCTCTTCGTTCTGGGATGAAACTGCAGCTAAGTTTCCTGAGCTGAAAAAGTTAAAAAAGAGTTGTAAAAGCATTGCAACTGATCAATAGTTTCTCTAGTATACGCCTCGCTGCTCATGGAGACAGTTATCCGGACCGGGAAATTTAAAGTGATCTGGAAGATAGAATCATCTGAAAGAGAAAGGTTAGGTTGACAACAAAAACTTCCTGAATAAAATAGCGCAGCATTTGTGGTGGGGTTCCCGAGTGGCCAAAGGGATCAGACTGTAAATCTGACGCGAAAGCTTCGCTGGTTCGAATCCAGCTCCCACCACCAGATTTCTTCTTCCTTGAATTGAAATTAAGCTTATAGCAGGTTTTCAAATCCTTGGAATTCATGCGAGGTTGATTTGCGTGGCCTCGATTTCCTTTGCGGGTATAGTTCAACGGTAGAACCTCAGCCTTCCAAGCTGATGATGCGGATTCGATTCCCGCTACCCGCTCCATTTTTATCTTGCCCCGTAGATAACAAGTGCTCTTATAGCTCAGTTGGTAGAGCACATCCTTGGTAAGGATGAGGTCACCGGTTCAACTCCGGTTAAGAGCTCCATTTGCGAGAGGTGGTTTTTACGTTCGATTAGCCTCAAGGTTTTCTAGGCCCGCTGATGGTTGCTATAATTCATTGGCTCTGTCATCCCGTAGTGCTAAGGATTTAGGCCAGTAGTTCAATAGGTAGAGCACCGGTCTCCAAAACCGGGGGTTGGGGGTTCGATTCCCTCCTGGCCTGCCATTTACGATGATCAAGCTCTTGCTTCTTGGGAAGCTTGCTCTATAGAAAAGTCTAGATAGAGAAAATCAAACAGATGAGTGGAAATTCTGAAATTGCTATCCTTGGTCGACTGGATGGTCTTAAATGGGGCCTTGTGGTGGCTCTAATCTCTGTTGGTGTTTACGGTAATTATTACTTTGCTGCTGAGTCGCTTCTTCTTATTAGGGTTGCCAGCTTGTTGGTGATCGCAGTTATGGCTGGGTTTGTTGCTCTGCAAACTGTGAAAGGTTGGGCCTTCTGGACGTTATTGAAGGATGCCAAGACTGAGATTCGCAAGGTTGTCTGGCCTACTCGTCATGAGACAGTGCAGACCACTTTGGTGGTGGTTGCTGTCGTATTAGTGATGGGCCTTATTTTGTGGGGACTCGATTCTCTGCTAGGCTGGATGATCAGCCGCCTGATTTGATAGGGACAGGACATGGCGAAACGTTGGTATGTGGTTCATGCCTACTCTGGATACGAGAAGAAGGTGTTACGCTCCTTGAAGGAGCGTATCAGGCGTCTTGGTATGGAAGAGTGTTTTGGCGAAATTATGGTGCCTACCGAGGAAGTGGTAGAGATTAAGAACGGACAGAAGCGTAAAAGTGAGAGAAAATTCTTCCCTGGCTATGTATTGGTCCAGATGGAGATGAACGAAGACTCGTGGCACCTAATTAAAGATACGCCACGGGTGATTGGTTTTATTGGTGGTACTGCGGATAAACCTGCACATATCACTGAAAAAGAAGCTGATGCAATTCTTAGTCGTGTGCATGAAGGTGCTGAGGCTCCAAGACCCAAGACTTTGTTCGAGCCAGGGGAGATGGTTCGAGTTACTGAAGGCCCATTTGCGGACTTTAATGGTGTGGTTGAATCGGTCAATTATGAGAAGAGTCGTCTGCAGGTTGCTGTAATGATTTTTGGTCGCTCAACGCCGGTAGAGCTTGGGTTTGGCCAAGTTGAGAAAGCTTAGCTTTTTAAGCTGGCTTCAAAACAGCCCCGTTTTGCCTTGTCAGGCTTCCGGGGTTTTATTTTGTTGAGCTACCTAGAGCTTAAGGTGATTGTGCTGTTTCTGGTTGTCTAAAGTGTTTTTGCGCTAGCAGTTCCGAAATGATTTATGTAGACTTCCGCGCTTTGTGAACGGGTAGCCGTGAGTTGAAATGCTTCTCCTCTGTGAACTTTGGTTTTTTGGAGAGGTGTTTGATGAGGCTGTGACCCATGTAGAGGTTAAAAATGGCCAAGAAAGTACAAGCTTATATTAAGCTTCAGGTGCCTGCTGGGCAGGCAAACCCATCTCCACCTGTTGGCCCTGCCTTGGGTCAGCACGGGGTGAACATCATGGAATTCTGTAAGGCATTCAACGCCAGCACCCAGAAAATGGATGCTGGTATGCCAATTCCTGTTGTGATTACTGTATACAGCGATCGCAGTTTCACTTTTGAGACCAAGACTCCACCTGCTTCTGTTCTGCTGCTGAAGACTCTGAAACTGAAGAAAGGTTCTGGTCGTCCAAATATTGAAAAAGTTGGGACTGTGACTCGTGATCAGCTGCTTGAAGTTGCTAGGACCAAAGAGCCTGATCTGACAGCTGCTGATGAAGATGCTGCGATGCGTACCATTGCTGGTTCAGCTCGCTCCATGGGCCTAGTCGTGGAGTCTGTTAAGTAATGGCTAAATTGTCAAAGCGTGCAAAGCTAATTGCTGAAAAGATTGACTCTACCAAAGAGTACAGCTTTGAAGAGGCGGCAAGTCTGCTGAAAGATATTTCCAGTGTAAAGTTCAATGAAACTATCGAAGTTTCCGTAAATCTGGGTGTTGATCCTCGTAAGTCTGACCAAGTTGTTCGTGGCTCTACTATTTTGCCTAACGGAACTGGTAAAGACGTCCGTGTAGCGGTGTTTACTCATGGGGCCAATGCTGAAGCCGCCAAAGACGCTGGCGCAGAAATCGTTGGCATGGATGACCTTGCTGAACGCGTTAAGGCTGGAGAGATGGACTTCGACGTGGTTATCGCTTCTCCTGATGCGATGCGTGTTGTTGGTCAGCTTGGTCAGATTCTTGGGCCGCGCGGCCTGATGCCTAACCCTAAGGTTGGTACTGTAACACCTAACGTTGCTGAAGCAGTTCGCAACGCTAAGGCTGGCCAGATACGGTTCCGTACTGATAAGAGCGGCATCATTCATGCTGGTGTTGGCAAGATCGATTTTGCAGCCGCTGCTCTCAAACAGAACGTTGAAGCTCTACTGGTTGATCTGAAGCGGCTGAAGCCTTCTTCCAGCAAGGGTATTTACATGAAGAAAGTGTCTCTGTCCTCAACTATGGGGCCAAGTCTGACCATCGACATGTCTTCTCTGACGGTTTAAGAATTATGTGGCCTGAAGTTTCTCGGGTTTCTGGCTGGTTTTATACTGGCCGCAAAAGACTTTGGGGTCCCTGCTTAGGCGTGGGTCATCAAAGATCACAGGTGTTGGATGCTGTTCCTGCTTGCGAGGCCCGCTTTTATAAGCGGGCAAAAAGCAAAGGGCTTAATTCCCTGTGTAGACGGTGAAAATGCTATGACTCAATAGTAGTAGTGTATGGACCCTTCACCGCGTTGTAAGCTCTCGGTGATTTGTCAGTGATAAACCATCAAGTGAAACTTCATAAGTTTGGAGTAAAGCCCATGGCGTTAGGACTAGAAGACAAGAAGGCAATTGTTGCCGAAGTCAGCGAAGCTGCACAAAGCGCTCTGTCGGCTGTAATCGCGGACTACCGTGGTCTTACTGTTGGTCAAATGACCGCTCTGCGCAAGCAGGCTCGTGATGGTGGCGTCTACCTGAAGGTGGTTCGTAACACACTGGCTAAACGCGCGGTTGAAGGCACTGAACTTCAGTGTCTGCAGGAAGTGCTGGTAGGCCCTACTGTGCTTGCTTTCTCAATGGAAGACCCAGGATCCGCAGCGCGCGTGATGCAGGCATTTGCCAAAGAGAATAAAGAGTTGGAGATTAAGGCTCTGTCTGTTTCTGGACAGTTGCTGGGTGCAGAGCAGATTGACATTCTGTCCAAACTGCCAACTATGGATCAGGCTCGCGCAATGCTAATGAACGTAATAATCGCACCGGTAACCAAACTGGCAAGAACTCTGAACGAGTTCCCATCAAAAGTTATCCGTGTCATGTCAGCTGTTGCTGACGAGAAAAAGAAAGCAGCTAATTCTCGTTGAATTGATTGTCTTGATTTTTTGCTTAAACAAATCCTGGGGTTTTCTTGTAAATCGTTGCCCTAAAGAAAGTTTTTGGAGATATAGATATGGCTCTGTCCAAAGAAGATATCCTGAACGCTATTGCTGCAATGTCTGTAATGGACGTTGTTGAACTGGTTTCCGCTATGGAAGAGAAGTTCGGTGTTTCTGCTACTGCTGCTGTTGCTGCTGCGCCAGTTGCTGCTACTGCAGTTGTTGTAGAAGAGCAGACTGAATTCGACGTAATATTGGCTGAAACTGGTGACAAGAAAGTTAACGTCATCAAGATAGTGCGTGCTGCTACTGGCTTGGGCCTGAAAGAAGCTAAAGCTGTTGTAGACGGTGCCCCATCTCCTCTGAAGGAAGGAGCTTCCAAGGAAGAAGCTGAAGAACTGAAGAAGCAGCTGGAAGAAGTTGGCGCTAGAGTAGAAATCAAGTAATTCCTACAAAAACATTGCATAATCACGAGTCTGTTGCATAATAGGTTCAGGTGGCTGGTGCCTGCGAGGGTGCCGGCCTTTTTCCCGTTGTATGAGCTATATCTGCTAAGTGATTCTATTTGTACATAAAACTTCTACCAAGTCATAGCGTATCTGCCTATGCGGTCTGCCGGGAGCGGTCTTGTGCAGCTGTGTTATGAAATGTTTTCGGTACAGAAGGGATATTTGCTTAATGAGGTTGTCGAAAAGCTTGGTGCTTCCTCTGTAGTGTCATGTTTCAGGCGTTGTGCTTTTCAAAATTACAAAATTGCCCTCGGCGGTGAGTGGTTCGTTGCTTGAGCTTTTTCGATAGATTAGTACCACTTCACCTTAAGCTGTGAGACGATAACAGATTGCTGTAGAAAATTCAGAATCTACCAGATCTGATCAAAGCTAAAATACATAGCGTTGCTTGATAAATGTGAGCACCATAAAAAATGCCACTTTCATTGCTTGGTGTAATGTAAGCGGTGTTGCCATGAAAGCATGACAGTAAATCTGAACGTAGTATCAGATAACTTTCTACCCAAGCGCTAAAGCTCATACAACAGTCTCAGTGTCTACGGCGGCACTAAGTAATCGAATTAGTAGAAAATTTATTGGTTTTGACAGGGAGCCACCCGCTCTCGAACTAACCTACTCTGGCAAGACGATGCCGTCTGAGGCCAGAAAACAGGTAACCAAGCTGGGAAACACTGATGGCATACTCGTATACTGAGAAAAAACGCATCCGTAAGGACTTCGGAAAACTGCCAAGTGTCATGAATGTGCCGTATCTACTGGCGATTCAGATTGACTCATATCGCAAGCTGTTGCAGCCAGATAAAGAGCCGGCAGCAAGAGTAGACATCGGGCTTCACGCAGCCTTTAAATCCGTCTTCCCAATCGTAAGCTATTCCGGCAATGCGGCGCTCGAATATGTTAGCTACAGACTGGGTGCTCCTGCGTTTGATGTCAAGGAATGCCAGATGAGAGGCGTAACTTACGCAGTACCTCTGCGTGTTAAGGTGCGCCTGATTATCTACGATAAAGACTCAGCTAACAAGGCAATCAAAGATATCAAGGAGCAGGAAGTGTACATGGGCGAAATTCCGCTCATGACCGATAACGGTACCTTTGTTATTAATGGTACAGAACGGGTTATCGTATCCCAGCTGCACCGCTCCCCTGGCGTATTCTTTGATAATGACCGGGGTAAGACTCACTCTTCCGGTAAACTGCTCTATTCTGCCCGTGTAATTCCTTACCGTGGCTCATGGCTGGACTTTGAGTTTGATCCAAAAGATCTGCTTTTTGTTCGTATCGACCGCCGTCGTAAATTGCCAGCAACTATCTTGTTGAGAGCCATTGGTCTATCTAATGAAGAAATTCTTGCAAATTTCTTTGATTTTGTTGAATTCAAAATTGGCGCTGAGAATGTCAGCACTGAATTTGTTGCCGATCGTTTGAGGGGCGAGGCCGCCAGCTTTGATATCTATGACAATGATGGCAATGTCATTGTAGAACAAGGTCGTCGTGTAACTGCACGTCATATCCGTGATCTACAAAAAGCCAATATCAAGAGCCTTAATGCGCCTGTTGAATACATCTACGGCCGGGTGCTTGCCAAAACAGTTATTCATAAGTCTACCGGTGAAATCATTGTTGAGTGCAACACTGAAGTCATGCCTGAAGTTTATGAGAAGTTGCTGTCTGCAGGTATCAAGTCTGTGGAAACACTTTACATCAATGAGCTTGATTGTGGTCCGTTTATTTCTGACACACTTCGTGCAGACACAACAACCAACCGTCAGGAAGCACTCGTTGAAATTTACCGCATGATGCGTCCCGGTGAACCACCAACGCAAGATGCTGCTGAAGCGCTGTTCCAGAACCTGTTCTTCTCAACTGAACGTTATGACCTGTCCGCGGTAGGTCGTATGAAGTTCAACCGTCGCTTAGGTCGTGATGAAGATACTGGTTCCGGTGTTCTGAATAATTCCGACATCATTGATGTACTGAAAATCCTAGTTGACATTCGTAATGGTAAAGGTATCTGTGACGATATCGATCACTTGGGCAACCGTCGTGTCCGTTCTGTTGGTGAAATGGCTGAGAACCAGTTCCGTGTAGGTCTGGTGCGTGTTGAGCGTGCTGTTAAAGAACGTCTGAGTTTGGCTGAGTCTGAAGGCCTGATGCCTCAGGATCTGATCAATGCCAAGCCAGTTGCTGCTGCTATTAAGGAGTTCTTTGGTTCCAGCCAGCTGTCCCAGTTTATGGACCAGAACAACCCACTGTCCGAGATTACTCACAAGCGCCGTGTATCTGCTTTGGGTCCAGGTGGCCTGACCCGTGAGCGTGCTGGTTTCGAGGTTCGAGATGTACACTCAACTCACTACGGTCGTGTGTGTCCAATTGAGACACCTGAAGGACCAAACATCGGCCTGATTAACTCCTTGGCAACCTATGCCCGTACCAACGACTATGGCTTCTTGGAAGCACCGTATCGGCGTGTAGTTGATAGCAAAGTAGCCGATGACGTTGATTACCTCTCTGCTATCGAAGAGGGCGAATACGTTATCGCTCAGGCATCCGCAGCAATGGATGAAAACAAGCAGTTGACTGATGAACTGGTTGTTGTGCGTTACCGTGGTGAAGCAACTCTGATGAGCCCGGATAAAGTTCAGTATATGGACGTATCCACCAAACAGATGGTGTCTGTGGCGGCTTCCCTGATTCCATTCCTTGAGCACGATGACGCGAACCGTGCCTTGATGGGATCGAACATGCAACGTCAGGCTGTTCCAACACTGAAAGCAGAGAAGCCTCTGGTCGGTACTGGTATGGAGCGTAATGTAGCTTCTGACTCCGGTGTGTGTGTGGTTGCTCGCCGAGGAGGTGTGGTTGATACCGTTGACGCAGCCCGTATTGTTGTCCGTGTTAATGATGATGAAGTGCAACTAGGCGAAGCCGGTGTAGACATTTATAACCTGACCAAATACACACGTTCCAACCAGAATACCTGTATCAATCAACGTTCTTTGGTTAAAACGAATGAAAGGATTGGCCGCGGTGACATCATGGCTGACGGTCCTTCCGTTGACATGGGAGAACTGGCGCTGGGTCAGAATATGCGTGTCGCGTTCATGCCATGGAACGGATACAACTTCGAGGACTCTATCCTCATTTCTGAGCGTGTGGTTCAGGAAGACCGCTTTACTACCATCCATATTCAGGAACTCACCTGTGTGGCTCGTGACACCAAACTTGGCTCGGAAGAAATTACGTGTGATATTCCAAACGTTGGTGAATCTGCCCTGAACAAGCTGGATGAAGCAGGTATTGTATATGTGGGTGCTGAAGTCAGCGCTGGTGACATTCTGGTGGGTAAGGTTACACCGAAGGGTGAAACCCAGCTGACTCCGGAAGAAAAACTGCTGCGTGCCATCTTCGGGGAAAAGGCTTCTGACGTCAAGGATACGTCTCTGCGTGTTCCAACCAGTGTGAAGGGTACCGTTATTGATGTTCAGGTCTTTACCCGTGATGGCGTAGAGAAAGACGTTCGTGCCCTTTCCATTGAAAAGGTGCAACTGGATGAATATCGTAAGGATCTTAACGAAGAGTTCCGTGTTATAGAAAACGACACATTTGCCCGTCTGCTTAGTGCTCTTCGTAATCAGTCTGTTATTCGTGCTCCCGCACTGGCCAAGGGTGACCTGATCAGTGATAGCTACCTGAATGGCTTGGAGCATGAACAGTGGTTTAAACTTTCCATGGCTGATGAAGCACTCAATGAGATGCTTGACCTGTCCAGAGAGCAGTTGAAAGAGCGTCGTGCCCAACTGGATGAGCGCTTCGAAGACAAGAAGAAGAAGCTCCAGACTGGTGATGACATGGCTCCCGGGGTGTTGAAAATCGTCAAGGTTTACCTAGCGATCAAACGTCGCATCCAGCCTGGTGACAAGATGGCTGGTCGTCACGGTAACAAGGGTGTTATCTCTATTATCATGCCGGTAGAAGATATGCCACACGATGAAGAAGGTAATCCGGTTGATATCGTACTGAACCCTCTGGGTGTACCTTCCCGAATGAACGTTGGTCAGGTGCTGGAAACTCACCTTGGTGCTGCAGCCAAAGGACTGGGGGTCAAGATCAATCGCATGCTGGAAGCTCAGAAGAACATTACTGAACTGCGCAAGTTCCTAGATGAAATATACAACAGTATTCCTGGCTCCAGTCCTGTACAGATTGATTCGTTCAGCGATGCCGAAGTGCTTGAGCTAGCCCATAACCTGCGCGACGGTGTGCCGATGGCAACTGCGGTATTTGATGGGGCCAAGGAAACTGAAATCAAGCGCCTGCTACGTATGGCGGACATGGATGACAGTGGCCAAATTAAACTATTTGACGGTCGTACCGGCGAGTCCTTTGAGCGTATGGTCACCGTTGGCTATATGTACATGTTGAAACTGAACCACTTGGTAGACGACAAAATGCACGCTCGCTCTACTGGCTCTTACTCTCTGGTTACCCAGCAGCCTCTGGGTGGTAAGGCACAATTCGGTGGGCAGCGTTTCGGGGAGATGGAGGTATGGGCACTGGAAGCGTACGGTGCTGCCTACACTCTGCAGGAAATGCTTACTGTGAAGTCCGATGACGTCGCTGGCCGTACCAAGATGTACAAAAACATCGTGGATGGCGATCACAGAATGGAAGCCGGTATGCCTGAATCCTTCAACGTATTGTTGAAGGAAATCCGCTCCCTAGGCATCGACATCGAACTAGCAACCGAATAACGAACGTGTGGCTATGGTGCTCTGATTCTTGTAAAGAGAATGAATGGCGCCTTGCACCGCGAGGAGATACGATCTTGAAAGACTTGTTGAATCTGCTCAAGACACAGGGCCAGACGGACGAATTCGACGCTATTCGGATTTCTCTAGCTTCACCGGATATGATCAGGTCATGGTCATACGGCGAAGTAAAAAAGCCGGAAACCATTAACTACCGTACGTTCAAGCCAGAGAGGGACGGTCTGTTCTGTGCCAAAATTTTTGGCCCAGTCAAGGATTACGAATGCTTGTGTGGTAAGTACAAACGACTGAAGCACCGTGGTGTTATCTGTGAGAAGTGTGGCGTTGAGGTTGCTCTGGCTAAAGTGCGTCGTGAGCGCATGGGTCATATAGAGCTGGCCAGCCCGGTTGCTCACATCTGGTTTTTGAAGTCCCTGCCATCCCGTATTGGTCTGTTGCTTGACATGACCCTGCGTGATATTGAGAGGGTACTCTATTTCGAATCTTACGTTGTTGTTGACCCTGGAATGACGACGCTGGAGAAAAACCAGCTGCTGTCTGATGAGCAATACTACGAAGCTCTGGAAGAGTTTGGTGATGACTTTGACGCCCGCATGGGAGCAGAAGCCATCAAAGGTCTGCTGGCTGATATCGACATCGAAGACGAAGTTAATACGCTGCGTGAAGAGATTCCACAGACCAACTCTGAAACCAAACTGAAGAAGCTGAGCAAGCGTCTGAAGCTACTGGAAGCTTTTCATAACTCAGGCAACAACCCTGAGTGGATGATTCTGACCGTTCTGCCAGTTCTGCCACCTGACCTACGTCCCTTGGTTCCACTGGATGGTGGTCGTTTTGCAACTTCTGATCTGAACGATCTGTATCGACGGGTTATTAACCGTAACAACCGTCTGAAGCGTCTGCTGGACCTGAACGCCCCTGACATCATTGTTCGTAACGAAAAGCGTATGTTGCAGGAATCTGTTGATGCCCTGCTGGACAACGGTCGTCGTGGTCGTGCCATTACCGGTTCTAACAAACGTCCTCTGAAATCCTTGGCCGACATGATCAAGGGTAAACAGGGTCGTTTCCGACAAAACCTTCTGGGTAAGCGTGTAGATTACTCCGGTCGTTCGGTTATCACCGTAGGTCCTACTTTACGCCTACATCAGTGCGGTCTGCCTAAGAAAATGGCTCTAGAACTGTTCAAGCCATTTATTTTCGGCAAGCTAGAAGCCAAAGGTCTGGCAACAACTATTAAAGCTGCAAAGAAGATGGTAGAGCGTGAAACCCCAGAGGTTTGGGACGTTCTGGCAGATGTTATCCGCGAACATCCGGTTATGCTGAACCGTGCGCCGACTCTTCACCGTCTTGGCATTCAGGCATTTGAACCAGTGCTGATCGAAGGTAAGGCAATTCAGCTGCACCCGCTGGTGTGTGCGGCCTATAACGCTGACTTCGACGGTGACCAGATGGCGGTTCACGTACCACTTACTCTGGAAGCCCAGCTAGAAGCACGCGCCCTGATGATGTCCACCAACAACATCCTAGCACCAGCAAACGGTGAGCCAATCATTGTTCCTTCTCAGGACGTTGTACTGGGTCTGTACTACATCACACGTGATCGTATTAATGCAAAGGGAGAGGGCATGGCCTTCGTTGATATCGACGAAGTTATGCGTGCTTACCGTACTAAGGCTGTTGATCTGCATGCACGTATTAAAGTACGTGTGCATGAGAAGTACAAAGACGGGGAAGGCAATGAGTACGACAACAAGTTCTTGGCGGATACTACTGTTGGTCGAATGATCCTGTGGGATATCGTACCTGAAGGTCTTCCTTTCGCCTTGGTTAACCAAGCAATGAAGAAGAAGGCAATCTCTGGTCTGTTGAATGCCTGCTACCGTAACGTTGGTCTGAAAGAAACCGTTATCTTTGCTGACCAGATGATGTATCTGGGCTTCCAGTATGCAACGATTTCCGGTACGTCCATTGGTGTTAACGACTTCGTTATTCCTCCTGAGAAGGCTCGCATCATCGATGACGCCAACGAAGAGGTTAAGGAAATTGAGAACCAGTTTGCTTCCGGCCTAGTAACTGCTGGGGAGAAGTACAACAAGGTAATCGATATCTGGTCCCGTGCGAACGAAATGTTGGCCAAACGGATGATGGATAACCTGAAATCAGACACTGTTATTAATAAGCAGGGTCAGGAAGAAGAGCAGGAATCCTTTAACAGCGTTTACATGATGGCTGACTCCGGTGCGCGTGGTAGTGCAGCACAAATTCGTCAGCTGGCTGGTATGCGAGGTCTGATGGCCAAGCCAGACGGCTCCATCATTGAAACGCCAATTACTGCTAACTTCCGTGAAGGTCTGAACGTACTGCAGTACTTCATCTCTACTCATGGTGCTCGTAAGGGGCTTGCAGATACCGCTCTGAAAACGGCTAATTCCGGTTACCTGACCCGTCGTCTGGTAGATGTTGCCCAAGATCTGGTCGTTACTGAAGATGACTGTGGTACCAGCGAAGGCCTGCTGATGACACCGCACATTGAAGGCGGTGACGTTGTTGAACCGTTGGGGGAGCGTATTCTTGGTCGTGTTGTGGCTGAAGATGTGCTCAAGCCAGGCAGCAACAGCGAAATAGCAGTACCTGCTGGAACACTCATTGATGAAATGTGGGTCAAGCGTCTCGAAACCATGAATGTGGACGAGATGCGTGTACGCTCTCCAATTAGCTGTGAAACTAGGCATGGTATCTGTTCCAAGTGTTATGGCCGTGACCTTGGCCGTGGTCACTTGGTTAACAAGGGCGAGGCTGTCGGTGTAATAGCTGCTCAGTCCATCGGCGAGCCAGGTACACAGCTAACGATGCGTACCTTCCACATCGGTGGTGCGGCATCTAGAAACGCGGCAGCAGACAGTGTAACTGTTAAGAACAAAGGTTCTGTTCGTCTGTTGAATCTGAAGTTTGTTGAGCGTAAAGATGGCACTCTAGTAGCTGTAAGCCGTTCCGGTCATCTGGCGGTTGCTGATGAGTTTGGTCGTGAGCGTGAGCGTTACAAGCTACCTTACGGTGCCATGATTTCAGTGAAAGACGGTGATCAGATTGAAGCTGGTCAGACCGTAGCCAAGTGGGATCCACACACTCACCCGATCATCACTGAAACTGCCGGTATTATTGAATTTCAAGGCATGGATGAAAATATTACCGTTAAGACTCAGACGGATGAACTGACCGGACTGTCCAATATTGAGATAATGGATCCTAAGGATCGTACATCTGCAGGTAAGGATATTCGGCCTGCCATGCAGCTGAAAGATGCCAATGGCAACGAACTGAAGCTGCCAAGCACAGACGTTCCTGCCAAGTACTTCCTGCCAGCTAACGCGTTGGTGAACTTGGTGGATGGCGCCACGGTTGAGGTGGGTGCGGTTCTTGCCCGTATTCCTCAACAGTCTTCCGGTAACCGGGACATCACCGGTGGTCTGCCACGAGTTGCTGACCTCTTTGAAGCGCGTAAACCAAAAGAGCACTCAATTCTGGCAGAAATTTCCGGAACCATCGGTTTTGGTAAAGAAACCAAGGGTAAGAAGCGTCTGGTAATCACACCGACTGACGGTACTAATCCGTATGAAGAGTTGATCCCAAAGTGGCGTCACCTCAACGTGTTTGAAGGTGAGCAGGTCACTCAAGGTGAAGTTATCTCTGACGGCCCTACTAACCCTCATGATGTATTGCGTCTTCTTGGCGTCAGTGAGCTGGCTCGCTATATCGTTAACGAAATCCAGGATGTATACCGTCTGCAGGGTGTAAAAATTAACGATAAGCACATTGAGACCATTCTTCGCCAGATGCTGCGTAAGATAGAAATTACCGATACCGGTGATTCCTCCTTTATCCGTGGTGATCAGCTTGAGTACACCCGTCTACTGGAAGAGAATGACCGTGTTAGCCGTGAGAACGGTTTCCCGGCTAAATTCGAGCGAGTACTGCTGGGTATTACCAAGGCATCTCTGGCTACAGAGTCATTCATCTCTGCGGCTTCCTTCCAAGAAACCACCCGTGTTCTGACTGAAGCAGCAGTACACGGCAAGCTTGACTACCTGCGAGGACTGAAGGAGAACGTGGTTGTTGGTCGTTTGATTCCGGCCGGTACCGGCCTGACTTACCATGCTGAGCGTCGTAAAGGGCGTGGAGAAGTTGAGTTTGAAACACCAGCAAAGGTATCTGCTTACGCAGTTGAGCAGGCTTTGTCCGATGCTTTGAACTTTGGCGAAGTTTAATCCCTTATTAAAGAGAGGTCCTCTTGGCCCAAGTTCGCGCAACCATGTAACCTAGCCTTGATACCATTGCTTTCAAATCAAAGCTCCGGTGGAATCGATACAATATTCAGCAAGGTATCTTGGCAGATGCTTCTGGTTAGTATTGTGGTAACTGCCTTTCAGAGAATTTTTGACGTTCCCGATCATGGTATTGACCAACATAAACAACCAGTTAGCCATTGATTCGTGACCACCACCTGTAGTCACTGCTGTGTGTTAGTGTCCGGCGTCTGCTATTCCTACGAATGCACAGAGGCCATCACTGACAACACAGCAGGTATGATCACAGAGATGCTTTTGCGCCAAGAGTTACAGATCCTTTGTCCAGCAACCGGCGGCCATGCTGAAACGCATATACAGCTGATAGCTTCCCTCGTTGGTTTGCACGGTGGCAACAAATTGGTGTTTGTTTTCAGAATCTATTCCCAGTAGGAATCATCCATTCTTACATGCCCCTACAGGGGATGGCTATCATCCCGTTCTTTCATTACCGGCATAAGCTTGTGCTTCAAGCGATATTATAAGAGATTCCCAGCTGTCTCGAGAGCTCTATGGCCAATATGCCATTCTTGGTCTTAGTCATTAAAAACATGCCTAGAAACCAAGTGGTAAAGGGCAGTTTGCTAGCTTACAGAATGATGCCACTGGTCAATGATCTCTGCCTGCGACAGTGGTTGCACTGGTATAGCTCATGGGTTTTTAGAGTATCACACTCTAGGCAACAACACAGAGGGCATTCAAACCAATTCGGCTATCGCTATTTGAACAACCGGTCCCACCATTGTTGTTCATAGCCATATTGCTGCAATAACTCCACAAGGCTCACGCCTTTCTGAAACTGAATTTTGTTCTTGCCCATAACGCACCTCCTACTACGAGGAAAACCGGTTCGTAAGTTTAGACGAGAAGATGGCTTATGTTAGATGGTAATCAACGTGAGTTCGATGGTGAAAGACAGGTGAACCATAGGCACTTAGCTATCTTTCGGATACCAAACCACAGATAACGAACTGTAGGCTCCAGTGTCTATTGTCAGTGTATTCTGTGATAAGGATGATTTCTGTATAACATTTGAACCACAAGGGCATAGACAACTCATCTGCCATTCAAAAAAGCCTCCAGTAATATCCTAAGCTATCGATCAGTGAAACACTGACCATTATAGCCTATTGCCATCAGAGTGCCTTTCGCAATTTCAAGCACTATTACCAGCGACTGATCACACAACATAAATCATACTATTCCCTGGACATGGTATCCTACAATCGCTTTCTAGAACCCATGAAACAAGCTTTGATACCACTGACGGTTTATCTAAAGTCTCAGTTCATGGGGCAACCAACTGGCCTGTCATTCATCGAAGTGACGCCCATCGTTGTCTGTCACAGACCATAGTATCAACAGCCACAAGGTCTTCAGTGAAGAGACTAACCGTGGGGAAACGTTTACAACGTTAGAGGTTTGGTTTTAAGTTACACCTTATCATTAACCATTTTTGGGAAATTCTATCATTTTGACGGGCACGGCTTACACCTATGGCCGCACACCAATACCAGGTCTCATATAAAAGTTACCTATTGGAATTTATGAATATAAGGCTATGTCTCTGAGAGAGTTGTTAGCCAAGTTAAAGTAGGAAGGCCTGAACCTAGTAACTAAAGTCAGGAAAAATATGAAGCCAAAATAACTGAAGGCCTTTGATATAGTGGTGTTTAGGAAACCAGCAGTAATAGAAAACATAAATTATCAGCTGAAGAATATTCCGCAGATAGGACATACTCGACACCGTTCACCATTTAACTTTGCTGTAAACCTGATGCCAGGATTGATTGCCTATGAACGCCAGTCCAGAAAGCCACATATTGATATTCCGGTACTAACAGAAAGTATACCAATGGCTTTCTGAGCGTCTAACTCATATTAACTTAGCATCCAGCGGAAACACACTGGATTGCTTCCGCTGGCTGTAACTGCGACAGAACCAAACAAGCTGGTCAGTTGTCATTAGGTATTTTTTCTGACATGATTCCTCTGCTCACCGTCGCTACCAATTGCCGACTATTGCTGCGGCTCATCATTGGCCTGCTCATCCAGATACCATTAGAGTAGAACGCACAACACTGCGGTGCCTTCAGCCTAGATATAGCTATCTAGCGTGAGCTCGACGAGATAATCCCTTGAGCTACATAGGCTTTCGCCTTTTTGAACATATTCATGTTACAGGAAAAGAGTAATTTGAGTACTTTATTGGCTGGCAAAGGCTCCGAAGGAACTATTGGGCACTTTTCAAAAAACATCACTATTCCTCAAGCCCTTAAAATCCAAAACTGTAACCAAAATGAAAGCATCTAACTCACGTTAATCAACGTATAATTTCCATTCTTGGCCTGAGAAATGAAGCATTTATCACGCTAGAAGTATTAGCTGTTTGTATAACTATGGAACTTTGACTTCTTGTTGTGCATCTAAATCAAGAATTTTCTTATTCCAATGTGAATTGAGTTCCCGCAACAGTTCTTTAATTACCTCAGGTTAAAATTATGACTGATCCAACATTACGACAAACAATAACTCCATATACCAGAGAATTAGATATGACAGCTGCTGATAAAGAAAAAAAAGCCAGTTTTGGGTTTAGAGAGGTTGCTCAGACTTGTATAGATGCTTGTTTTAAAACCGCTGCCGGTAAAACAGGAGTGGTGGCTTCAAGCGGTTTGGCTACCTACTATTTGAGTAATTATTACCTTTGGCCGTTTACCATCGCTGTTGTTGGTATTGGTTGTTATCTAGTGCATATAACTACACCTAAGGTTGAAGATGTTGAGAAGGCTAATAGAATTAGAGGAAATAGTGAGGTAATTTCAAGAGAGGCTTTGCTCCAATCACTCAGTTCAATGGAATCGTTGAAGAAAGAAAATCCATGGCTGCATCACATTGACCAATCGCTGTGTCAGAATTTGCAAGCTCGCATAGAAAGGCGCCATTTTAAAACTGTGACTGATATTGAGGTAGCTGTTGAAAAACAAGTTACTGATAATGATAGGGCTAATTCGGTGAGAATGCTAGATGTAGCTAGACTGGTTAGAACAAGACAAAATTTTACAGCCAAGTTGCAGACGGTTTATCTAACTCATGCTGAAACTAGTCAAGAAAGATTTTCCCAAACTATCTGTACTCGCAAGAGTGATGGATTCAAGAAAGATTGCCATGAAGTGTTAAATGAGTTTATTGCATCTCATGATGAGGTGGTAACTAACGCTAAGACTAAGGATCAGCATAGTCCAAAATCATGAGCCCATGATTTATGATCTTTCGTGCATGATTACTGGCTGAAAATCATAATAAAACGCTATGTCCGACTTTTCTTACTTTCCCAAAAAGTCTAACGCCCCATAATTTCCAAAGACTTCAACCAATACGACCATGTGACCAAACTATGAAAACCCGAGAACAACGCCCAACTTACACATAGATAGCCGGCAGATTAAGCATAATTAACGTGGGTTCGATGAGAACATCACTTACGCTACATAGCCTTAAGCATCTTTGTACATATTAATGTTACAGACAAAGAGTGATTTTAGTACTTTATTGGCTGGCAAAGGCTCAGAAGGAGCCATTGGGCACTTTTCAAAAAACATCCCGATGCCTTAAGCTCTTAAAATCCAATGGCTGTAGTCAAAATTGAAGCGCCGAACTCACGTTAATTGCGTTGCGCAAACGTGCACTATTTGCGCTGTAACTCTTGGTAAGTCAGGGATTTAAAACTTGCATAGCCTCTAAAAAAGTCAAATATCGAGTAATAAACACACAGCTCATCAAAACGCTCAAACAGATAGATGGACTACTTCAAACAACGCCTAATATCGAGCCCGTCTGGTAATCAAAAGATGAGTGTTGTCAATGGCTTGAGACAACCTTAAGACATTCCCGATACCTCAATCTGAGCAATCCTGAGAAAGGGATAATCAGGCAATATTTAACCGTTGCTTCAGGCTATTCCAGAGCCCAGATTACCAGCTTTATCAAGGAGTACCTTGACCAAGGCTGACTGAAGCGTAAACAGCGTACGGTCAATTGATTTGGGTGTGGTTCCATTGCTACGAAACCCCATTCATTAGTTCTCCATGATTGCTAAGGCTAGAGCATGCCTTATGGAGTTCTAATATGCCTACCAATCTCCACTTGAATCCAGTGAGCGTAGCTTCAACACATCCTCTGCTCCTTACAAACTACACTTTGCCTAGGCTAGATCCATACCGTCATTAATCAAATACCGGCAAGCTCACTCAATGCCTCCACTGGCAATCTGATAACCAGCACCCAGTGCCTTGTAATAGCAGAGCCTTGAATGGTTTTTTGAAGATAATCTGCACACTTAGCAATGCCTCCCGTTTTGTCAGTCCTCTCTTACTAGCACTTTTCCTGATTCCTCGGGCCACCTTGTCAGACTCTCCCCTGAATATCTTCAGGCACTGTTCTGCCACCCAGCTTTCAATCGCCTTATCACCCTTGTCGTGCAAGCAGTGACCGGCTTGCCACAGATATTCAAGTCATGGATAAAGTCCATGATGATGGTTGCCTTAACTACCTTCTTTTTCATAATCTAGGTAATCAGTTTACGCTGATGATGGTGCCCATCACTAACAATGGGACTGCCGTTTCTGCTCCTGATCTCGCCTGAGAGCTTCCTTAAAAGCTTCTTCTATCATAGCTTCCGCCTATCTTTCTACACTGGCACACACTCTCTTATTACTAGCTTGAGGACGGAATTTAACAACGTTGTCGTTCTTACGATCCATATTCATGACCGATTCTGCCGTTCGAGGATTGGGTTTTACCGTATAACCGGTGACTACCTGTGCCATTCGTTTGCGATCTTTTGTCTCTCCCGGACTTAGCCTAGGTTGCAGCTTCTGCTGACTCTTTTGCACGTCCTCCCTAGTTGCATCCCTAAACTATTCCAGCCGCACCACCAAGCCATTACCGCCAAAACTGAGGATCTTCAGGGCTTCTGTTTGCTCAATCCCAACCTTGAGCTCTTCGTAAAAAACCTCAAAACCTTTTAGTATGGTTCCATTGCTACGACGCCCCATTCATTAGTTCCCAATGATTACGAAGGCGAGGGCATTCCTTATGGAAATTCCACTACTCCTGCCAATCTCCACTTGAATCCAATGAGCTAGCTTCAACACAGCCTATGCCCCTTGCAAACTCCACTTTGCCAAGGTTAGATCCATACGGTCATTAATCAAATAACTGCAAGCTCCCTCAATGACTCCACGGGTAATCTTATAGCCAACATCCAGCACCTTGTCATAGCAGAGCTTGAGACTGGTTTTTGAAGATAGTCGGCACACTTATCAATGACCACACGTTTTGTCAGACCTAGCTTGCTCGCACTTTGCCGGATTCCCTAGGCCACCTTGTCAGACTCTACCATGAGTATCTTCGGGACCATTCTGTCACCCAGCTTTCAATAGTCTCATCACCATTGCCGTGTAAGCAGTGACCGGCTTTCCACAGATATTCAAGTACATGGATAAAGTCCATGATGATGGGTGCCTTCACTCCCTTCCTTTTCATAATCACGGTAATCAGTGTCCGCTGATGATGGTGCCCATAAATAACAATTCCCCACTGCCGTTTCTGCTCCGGATCTCGCCTGAGCGCTTCCTCTAAAGCTTCTTCTATCACGGCTTCCGCCTCTCTTTCTACACTGGCCCACACTCTCTTATTCCTAGCGTGAGTACGGACTTTAATAACGTTGTCGTTCTTCCAATACATACCCATGCCCAATTCTGTCGTTCGAAGATTTGGTTTTACCGTATAAACGGTGGCTACCTGTGCCATTCGTTTGAGATCTTTTCCCTCTCCTAGACTGAGCTAGTTTGCAGCTTCTGCTTACTCTTTTTCGCCTTCTTCCGTGTTGCTGCCCTCAACCCTTCCTGCCACATCACTAGGCCCTGACCGTTAAAACTGAGGATCTGCAGGTTCCTGTTTGCTCAATCCCACCTTGAGTTGTTAGTAAAAAGCTCCAAAGTATTGAGCCGTATCAGCTACCAGTTACACAACCTGTCGTTTTCCAACCATACCTTGCCAACTATTACGATGTCGTCTAAGCGTTCGATCAAAAGAGCCGCACCAAATATCGAAGAGTGCATCGCCCTAACCTGCCATACGCGATTCCGGAGAAGTGATGGACTGGTCATCAGACCATCTCTGTGGCCATATTCTGGATAAACACTCAACCGGTGATGTCGGTGATAAGGTCAGTTTGATGCTTGCCCATATAATTGCTGCCTATGTCGTTGATCTCTGGGCGCGGCCTGTGGCATACCGTGGTGGCACACTGGATAAGCTGGACAGCATCCCAAATTATACCTCTATGGCACCGGAATCGCTGTCCCTCAAAGTGGTCATTGTTGGTCAGACCAGTGAATCGGCACCGGCAGATAAGAGCATTTACGGTGTCCTAGATGTGATCGCTACGGTTGAGTCCATTGCCATGATTACGGCATACATATTGTCGAAAAAACTGGCTGAAGGTTTGGGTACATTGGTGATGGATGTAAAAGTAGGTAGCGGTGCTTTTATGCCAATCTTTGATCAATCCGTGAGTTGGCCCAGAGAATTGTGCAGATGGCTAATGGTACAGGCGTTAAAACCACCAAGTTGCTCACAGGGATTAACCTTGCATCATCAGCAGGTAATGCACTTGAGGTGCGTGAAACGGTTCAGCTCCTTACCGGTATACCGGAATGAACGCCTGCTGGAAATTACCATGGCTCAATCTGCTGAGTTACTGGTATCTGGTGATTTGTCAGCCAATACATACCAAATCAGGAAAATGCTTCAGTCGGTACTGAACAATGGACAGGCTGCTGAGATTTGCAGCCGGATGGTTCATGGATTGGGAGGACCAGCAGCCTTTACTGAGCATTATGACCATTATATTCCAAGTGCATCAATTATTAAGCCTGTTCACATGAAAGGCGATAGTTTTCTCTAGACAATAAATACCCGTGGAATTGGTATGACTGTGGTGCAGTCAGGCGGATGTCGAAAAGTGGCTTCTGATACAATTGATTATGGAGTAGGCTTCACGGAAATTTGCCGGTTGGGTGACAGCATGGATTCATCACAACCGATTGCCATGCTTCATAACAGCCCAGAAGCGTCATGGAACTAGACTGCGGATATACTTCGTGGTGCATTTACCTCGTCAGAACAAGCACCACAACCTAATTAACTGACATACACGAAACTGTCATGATGATGACAGTCTAGGAGTAGCGAATGAAACGTGCCATTATACTTGTGATGGATTCATTAGGCATTGGAGCCACTGATGACGCTGAAAACTTTGGCAATGCTGGTTCCAATACAATTGGACATATTGCCCAAGCTTGTGCTGATGGCAAAGCCGATATTGGCCGAAAAGGTCCATTAAACCTCCCGGAACTTTCCAGTCTTGGTCTGGCTCATGCTGCCAGAGATTCCTGTGGCGAATTCCCAAAAAGTATGACCAATGATATGCCAATCATTGGTGCCTATGGTTATGCTCAAGAACTTTCCACCGGTAAAGATACGCCAAGTGGTCATTGGGAAATGGCCGGGGTCCCGGTACTGTTTGACTGGGGGTATTTTCGTGACGAGAAAAACAGCTTTCCCCATGAACTGCTGGATAAGCTGATTGAACAAGCAAAACTACCAGGTGTTCTGGGTAACTGCCATTCTTCCGGAACAACGATTCTTGAAAAATTGGGAGAAGAGCATATGAAAACGGGCAAGCCGATCGTCTACACTTCAGCAGACAGCGTATTTCAGATTGCCTGCCACGAGGAAACCTTCGGTCTGAATCGTCTGATTGAAGTTTGTCAGATTGCTAGGGAGATTCTTGAACCGTACAACATTGGTCGTGTTATTGCCCGCCCATTTACTGGTGATGACGCAGTGGACTTCCAGCGTACTAGTAACCGTCGTGATTTTTCTGTTCTGCCTCCGGCTCCAACCGTACTGGATAAGCTGGTAGCCAGTGGTGGGCAGGTGGTCAGCATAGGCAAGATTGCAGATATCTTTGCTCATCAAGGTATTACCAAAAAGGTAAAAGCCACAGGTATTCCTGCCTTGTTTGAAGCAACCAGAGAAGATCTCCAACAGGCTGGTGATCGCACCATTATCTTTACCAACTTCGTCGACTTCGATTCGTCCTTTGGTCATCGACGTGATGTTGCCGGCTATGCACTGGCTCTGGAGCAGCTTGATGCGATGCTACCTAACTTGTTTTACTCCATGGGTGATGAGGATCTGCTGATCATCACTGCAGATCATGGTTGTGACCCAACTTGGCCAGGAACCGATCATACCCGTGAGCATATTCCAGTGCTTGTCTTCAGCAAGAAGTTGATCCCCTGTGCCTTGGGCAAGAGAGAAACATTTGCTGATATCGGACAAACGCTGGCCAGCTTCTTTAACTTGGAGCCTATGGACTACGGCACATCGTTTTTGCCAGAAATATTTGAACAAGGGTAACTTTCGACCATGACCAGTTTTTAGATAGAGGAACGAAAGATCATATCGCTACTCTCATCTGTTTTAATTTGTGTATCGAGAACGAGGATATAATCGTGACACCTCATATTAATGCCAAACCAAGAGCTTTCGCTGATGTCTGCCTGATGCCGGGAGACCCTCTGCGCGCCAAACACATTGCAGAAACCTTTCTGGAAGGTGCTGAGCAGGTGACGGATGTACGGAACATGCTGGGCTTCACCGGTAACTATCACGGGGTCAGAGTTTCTGTGATGGGCTCTGGTATTGGCATCCCATCTGCTTCTATTTATTGCAAGGAGCTGATAACCAAGTACGGTGTTAAAAGCCTGATTCGTGTTGGGTCCTGTGGGGCAATCTCCCAAGACGTACAGGTGCGTGACATCGTTATCGGTATGGGAGCCTGCACTGATTCAAAAGTTAACCGTATGCGCTTTAAAGACCATGACTTCGCTGCTATTGCCGATTATGGGCTTTTGGAAAAGACAGTAAACTCTGCCAGAGTAATGAAACTGCCAGTTAAAGTTGGCAACCTGTTCTCTGCTGACCTTTTCTATAATCCAGATCCATCTATATTCGACACTATGGAAAAATACGGTGTATTGGGTGTTGAGATGGAGGCTGCAGGTCTGTATGGCGTTTGCGCTGAGTTTGGTGCTCAGGGTCTTGCAATCTGTACAGTGAGTGACCATATCCGCACGGGTGAAGCTCTGTCTCCAGAAGATAGGCAGTCGACGTTTAATGAGATGGTTGAAGTGACTCTGAACTCTTTATTGTAATTATATCTTCGCTGAGATCTGTCCATTTATTCAGGACAGCCACCATGTTCAATAGCTCACTAACTATTTGTTTTCGCATCGGTTAGTAGCTGCAGTTTCACCTCAAAAATTTCATTGATATACCTTTCAAGGCTTCTGAGCCCTGGATCATTATCCTGAAGAATGAACGCTTCTATTTTGCTCTTTTCAAAATCTGACAATGAGAAGCTTCTCATGTCTTCACCGGTTGATCTGTAGCTTTCTTCAAGCTGTGGAATCATTGATTTAAAGGCAATATCTTTTTTGGCATCTACAGAAAAGCCTTCGAAAAAGACTTTATCCAGACGCGAAGCCATTGCTTCCAGCTGTGGAATTTTTGTACTCAGTTCATGAATATCTGAATTTCCTGCCAGTATAACAGTATCTGGTAAACGAATATTGGTTTTCAGATAAGGACTATAGAATGATCTGTGCGCAGGGTCGAGCAATTTTAAGAGAAAGCCGATTACCTCCTCAGCTTGTTTATCACTTTTTAATAAAAGCATGTCAAATTCATCAACAAATAGCACCTGATTGCTATGGTTAATATCTTTACTTGAAATAGTATTGGCAATAATGGCATCGACTATACGGCCAGCTTTGCCATCGAAGCTTTCAAAAGGTGTTCCAGTCATATCATCAATGGTTGCACCGTCAAGGGTTATAACAGCAAGGTTGGTTCCCATGGCTTGTGCCAACTGTTTAGCTGCATAGCTTTTCCCTGTCCCTGGCGCACCATGGAAATAGACCGGATAGTGCCCTTGTGGATGGACATCCATTTTCTGGAATATGATCTCTGCCAAGGCAAAACGATTTAAGCGATCAATAAGTTCATTGGGAAAGTGTTTCAGTGCGTCGGTGATTTTTGTTTTATTGTAAACCAGTGATTTTGTATAGAAAGGTAGTCTTAATGCTTTATCAAGAATTTTATGTAATCTGGTAATACCTTCGCTACTAGGGCTTTGCCAGAAAGTATAAAACAGTTCGTCTTCAATGTAACGTTGAGTGGCTATATCTAGCAGGTTTTTCTTAGATCCATAAGTATGAATCAGATCTTCTTCAGGAATGGAGGTGGGTATAGCTCCGTAGTAGAGCTGAGAACCAACGGTAGATATGGGGTCTACAATAAGTACTACATGAACTGCTGAGAATACCGTAAGTATCATTTTTAATTCAGGACTAATTGCTTGGAGCAATTGCAGTAAATACTGTCTTTTCCATAAAAGTAATGTTATTGGAATCGAGTAAGCCATCATATGTTGCTGGATTGTATAAAGTGGATACTCTCTTTGAATCCACCATAAGATCTCAGTTGATGCAAGCTGTCCTTGTCTAATTTTGCTAAGAATATTCGCTCTTTTGAAGCTTTCCTCATTTACAAGAAATTCTAACCGGTCAAAGATCCTGCTAGTTGCCATATAGTCTCGTATATAGTTAAGCTGCTGCTGATCATTCCCGAGGCTACCGGAAATACTTTGATAAGCGATGCCTGCTGTAGTTATTAACACAAGACTCAAAAATAAAACATTGGGTAGCCGTAATTTCATGGAAACTCGTTTTTATTAAGTTTATATTACTAATAACTGTCTTTCACCACCCCTATCAGGAATATACCAACTCGTAAAAAACACCTGGAATTTGGATGATCGTACATTGTCTTTCCTTCAAGCCAACCACATCTCGCTCTTGATTATCGATCGTTCACTCATTAATTACCTAGAAACAGAATAATACCCATCTGGAGTAGCGGTTCTGGCAAGGCTTTTTCTTCTCTTTGGACAAAATATGCTTTGTCTGCTCAGCTCATGTCTTATTTTGTGCTGTAAAACAGCATAGACCATCAGACAGAGCGTCATTACCATAAGCAGCGCCTCAATGCGTTCAGGCTTTTTAAGGTAAAGGTACGACACTAGGAAATCCTAGCTCTTCAAAAATCGACATCCTCTTCCAACATGTTGCTGCTACTTACAGGTAGACGCCAATGTGGCTGCATTCAGATCGTCCTGATTCAGGTACTTCGTGCCCAGAATAAAGCAACACAGTGAAGCCTGTGCATCCTCATACTTCTCAAATGCTACAAAGCAGGCTGCTTGTACATAGTATTCCATATGGTCAGGCTCACTATCCATCGATGGACTGCCTTTTTCCCCATAGCATGACTTGCTGATAATCTGTAGATCTTGGCCTTATAATAGTATGCACATTACTTTTGCCCGATAGAAAATACCTTCAAAACATCATCCCGGCAGCGAAATGCCTTGTTGCTAAATTTTTCCAGATTACCGACCTCCTTCAGTGACTTTTCCTGTACCATTTTGGGCAGCGCTTTCTGGTCACTGAACCTGCGATTATCGTTCTGGAACAGAACCCAACGTTGCTCAACCTTTTCATAACAGGAAGATACTGTAGCGGAGTAATAATCCTAATGACTGGCAACAGCCTGCAATAACATCGGAGACGTTTTTTTAACTAACGTGAGTTTTACGCTTAGAAAGCCATTAGTACACCTTCTGTTAGTACTGAAACATCAATATGTGGCTTTATGGGCTGACGTGCATAGGAAAGCAATCCTGCATCAGATTTACAGCAAAGTTAAATAGTAAACGGTGTCTGTATGTTCAATCGGATAAATATTCTTCACCTGATCATCTATGCTTTCTATTACTGCCAGTTTCCACAATACCACTTTATCAAAAACCTTCAGTTCTTTTGGCTTCATATTTTTCCTGACTTTCGTTACCAAGTTCAGGCCTTTCTTATGCAACCAAGCTACCAACTCCTCAAGGACATAGTACTTATCTCCATAAATCCAACCAGTTAACCATTCAATGGGATATGGTTATCGATGTTAGCCGTTGTCAAGCAAAATGATATAATTTCTCCAAAATGGTTAATTATCAATTGTAACTTAACACCAAACTTTCAGCCTGTAGACGTTTCCCACGGTAGCCTCTTCACTGAAGACCTTGTGGCTGTTGATCCTATGGTTGTCACAGACAACGATGGGCATCGAATCAATGAATGACAGGTTAGTAGGTTGCCCATGCACTGATACTTTAACGTGAGTTGACGCTTCAATTTTGGCTACAGGCATTGGCTTTTAATGGCTTGAGGTATTGTAATGTTTTGTGAAAAGTGTCCAAAGGCTCATTCGTAGCCTTCCCCATCCAATAAAGTACTCAAAGCACTCTTTTTCTGTAACATGAATATGTACAAAAAAGCTGAAGCCTATGTAGCGCAAGGATTATCTCGTCGAACTCACGTTACTTTAGATAACCCGTCAGTGGTCTCAAAGTCTGTTCCATGAGTTCTACAAAGCTAAAGCTATTGTAGAATACCAAGTTCTGGAAATAGTCTGATTTATGTTGTGTGATCAGTCGCTGATAATAGTGTTTGAAATTGCGAAAGGCACTCTTATGGGAATAGATGATGATTGCCATTATTCCATTGAGCGATATTCTAGATATCACTTGAGGCTTTTGTGAATACAGATGAATTATCTATGACATTGTGATTCACAATGTTATGCAGAAATCATCCACATCACAGAATACACTGACAATAGACACGTAAGCCTATAGTTCGTTATCTCTGGTTTGGTATCAGAAAGATAGATAAGTAACTGGGGCTCCCATGTCTTTCACCATCGAACTCACATTAACTAACTCCTTTGCCTACTTTATATTCAAGGGAATCAACGAGGTAAACAGCTGTTTTTACTGATAGAGAGACTGAATGGTTTTAGCAACATACAGTGCCTCATCAGCTACCATATAGCGATTATTCAAAGCCTATTTGAAGCAGGCCAAGTGTTTTATAGTGATCTCATTAAAGCAATCTTTGTCGTTTATATTGCCGCTGCATGGAGCCATGAATATAGGAATATCAACCTGATTCTCTGTCATTAACTGCAAGACCACCTGATTCAAGTCAGACGGTAATCACGACTATAGCATGGCAGATATGTATACAGATCAAGTCATCCGGGGTTTTATCTCTGTTGTAATCACCATTCACATGCAGACTAGTAACGTCCAGATTCAATGCCCTGCAGGGCAGTTTCAGATGATTGACGACCTTGATGCCAAGGCTCAGATACAATTCGCTGACGCCAGCATCGTACCAAGTAATCAAGAGACCGTACAAGAATCATATCGTTTAAATGTTCTGGCTGAATGCCTTTGAGTGTGGTTCCCTTGCTACGATGCCACATTCATTAGCTCTCCATGATTACAAAGGCGAGAGCATTCCTGATGGAAGTTCCAATACGCCTGCCAAACTCCACTTGAATCCGATGAGCGTAGCTTCAACACAACCTATGCCAATTTTGTAAATTCCACTTTGCCTAGGCTAGATACATACGGTCATTCATCAAATGGCGGCAAGCTACCTCAATGACTCTACTGGCAATCGGATAGCCAGCACCTTGACATAGCGTAGCTTGGACCGGTTTTTTTGAAGATAGCCTGCACACTTATCAATGACCTCACGTTTTGTCAGACCTCTCTTGCTCGCACTTTGCCGGATTACCATGACCACCTTGTCAAACTCTCCCCTGAGTATCTTAAGGGACCGTTCTGCCACCCAGCTTTCAATAACCTCATCCACCTTACCGTGTAAGCAGTGACCGGCTTCCCACAAATATTCAAACACATGAATAAAGTCCATAATATTGGTTGTTTTAACTCCCTTTTTCCAAAATCTCAATAATCAGTTTACTCTGTTTAAGGTACCTATCAATAACAATGACCCACTGACGTTTCTGCTCAGAATCTAGACTAGCGCTTCCTCAAAAGCTTCTTCTATCACGGCTTCCGCCTCTCTTTCTACACTGACCCACACTATCTTATTCTTGGAGGGAGAACGGAATTTAACAACGTTGTCGCTCTTTCAATCCAGATCCATGATCGATTCTGCCGTTAGAAATTTGGGTTTTACCATATAAACAGTGGCTACCTGTACCATTCGTTTGTGATCTTTCTTCTCTCCCTGACTGAACCTAGTTTGCAACTTCTGCTAACTCTTTTGCGCGTTTTCCCTAGTTGTTTCCCTCAACCTTTCTTGGCTCATCACTAGGCCATCCCCGTCAAAACTGAGGATCTCAGGTCTTCTGTTTGCTAAATCCCAACCTTGCTCTATTCGTAAAAAACCTCAAAGTCTTGAGCCGTATCCGCTACCAGTTGCATCGCCTGTCGTTTTCCAACCATACTTAGGCAACTCTCATGATGTCGTTTAATCGTTAGATCATAAGAGCGATCCATCACATCACTACAATTTTTCCCCTCATGCCATTATGGTACTTGTCAGTATTGAGATTTAACTGAGCATCCAGCGTAAACACTCTTGATTGCTTCCGCTGGCTGTAACTGCAACGCCTTACTACGACAGAACCAAACAAACTAGTCAATTGTTGGAAAGTATTTTCCTAACGTGATTCCTCTGTTCACCGTCGCTCCTCGTTACCAACAATTGCTGCGGCTCATCATCGGCCTGTTTATCTAGGTACCATTGGAGGAGAAGGCGCAACACTTCGTTGCCTTCAGTCCGTATATAGCTCTCTATGGTACCATGCTCTTGTTGTATAGTGGATTCAAGGTGTTGAATGATAGCGTCCAAATAATCACGAGCTGGTGATAAGAATGAATAATCGATGGTATTGGCGTAAGATGCGTTAACAATAGACAGGGTTATGTAATTATTGGTTTAATGACAGTATATCATCATAAAATCGTCTCTTTTTCGTTACCTGATATATCGAGAACCATGATGTTTTAGCGACTGCATTGTCGTATCAAAAGAGCAGCACCAGATTGGGTTTTACCGTATACACGGTGGCTGCCTGTGCCATTCTTTTGCAATCCTTCTTCTCCCCAGGACTGAGCTTGATTTACAGCTACTGCTGACTCTTTCTCGCGTTCTTCCGTGTTGCTTCCCTCAACCCTTCCGGGCGCATCACCAGCCATTACCGTCAACTGAGGATCGGTAGGTCTTCTGTTTGCTCAATCAGAACCTTGTGCTGTTCGTAACAATACTCAAAGTCTTGAGCCATATCCACTACCAGTTGCGTGCCTGTCGTTTTCCAACCATACCGTAGCAACTATCACGATGCCGTTTAATCGTTAGAGCGATCCATCACATCACTGACAATTTTCCCCCTCATGCCATCATAGTACTTGTTGTATTGAGGTTTAACTGAGCATACAGCGGAAACACGCTGGATTGCTTCCACTGGCTGTAACTACGACGCCTGACTACGACAGAACCAATAAAGCTGCTCAGTTGTCGGGAGGTATTTCCCCTGACGTAATTCCTCTGCTCACGGTCGCTACCCGTTACCGGCTATTGCTGCAGTTCACCATTGGTCTACTTATTCAAATACCCTTAGAGGAGAAGAAGGCGCAACACTTCGTTGCCTACAGTCTGGATATCACCTCTATGGTGCCATGCTCTTGTTGGAACGTGGATGCAAGGTGCTGAATGATAGCCTCAAAATAATCACGAGCCGGTAAGAAGAATGAATAATCTAACGTGAGTTCAACGTTCAATTTTGGCTACAGCCCTAGATTTTAATGGTTTGAGTCATAGTAATGTTTTTTGAAAAGTGCCCAATGGCTCCTTCGTAGCCTTTACCAGCCAATAAAGTACTCACATCACTCCTTTTCTGCAACATGAATGTATACAAAAAGGCTAAAGCCTATGTAGCCCAAGGTATTATCCCGTCGAACTAACATTGAATATCATGTTATGCCGTCCACCAATACAGTTTGAAACTTAATGACTGCCGCTTAAAAAACAGTAAAGAAGCTAGAGTCTACTTTTGGGTGACTATAGCAGGCTTACGATCGTTCAATAAAAAATGACTGATCAATAAACTAAGTACAACTTTTTTGCGTTACGCTTAAGACAGAACTGACTCATCATGCGGACTGCCAGACGATGAAAGAGGCAAAATAGGTGTTTTTTGAATATATCGAAGTGTTTTATAATCGACATAGAAAGCACTTGACTAATGGCTACCCAGCACCGTTCGTTTACGAACAGAAACTTGCTATGGCAGCGTAAAAAAGTGTCCGGAAAATCCTTGCCATATCACCATGTGAAGACTCGATCTTATTCTTGCGGCACATGGAAAAGTTTCTTCTCGAAGTCCAGCCCAACGTTTCATCAGTGAAGACAAAGTAAAAGTACGAGCATCGAATGACTGGGAGATAGGGGCCAAAACCAGTCAGAAATTTCCCAGTTATATAGATATAGAGATTTGTCAGGATGACTAAGATCAATTTGCCTAGCGTGGGAGAATGAAGTTTTCCTAAGCTTTGGAGTATACGTGGTTATCCTTGACTGGCGCAGTTGTAATTGATGTTAGTCAGTCTACAGACAACTTTACCGACTGTGCTTTAAAAGCTGTGACATCCAAAATAGTGGGGATAGAAGTTGGGCATGATCAGCTGGTTGCATCTCTTCAAAATGATCCTCGTGTTATTTGTCTTAAAGGTATGAATGCCTTGGCACTGCCTGTGAGGTTGATGGAATATTCAGATCCAAGGCAGAGGTTTGATGTTGCAGTAATGGATGTGTCGTTTATTTCTCAGGCCAAGATACTTTCTTCGCTGGTACCGCTGTTAAAGACAGATGGTCAGCTCCTCAATCTAGTCAAGCCTCAGTGTGAAGTGGGGCCTTCCGGATTGAGCAAAGTCTGGATTGTCAAATATGAAAGTCTATATACAGAAGTTAAAAAATCTATTATCAAAGCCTTCTGTTTAGAGTTGGCTTAAAAGTTCATGGGCATTTCGATAGCAGCCTAATGGAGGAGATGGAAACCGAGAGTTTTTTGTCTGGGCTCAGCGCCCATGACAAGCATGTTCACTTTATAACCATAGCTTTATAGAAATGAAATAATGTTAATGACAGTTTGCAGACATTGGCAGTGGGTATGGTCTTCTGTGGTTTTGAGAACCAGCACAATGACCGCTTCTTTTCCGGCGAGCATGCTGTAGTTCAGTGACCGGCCGACTGTCTCCGACCATTTTCCGGCAAACTCAATTCCAAGCACGTGGCAGTTTGTTAAACAACTGTATTTCACCACCAATATCAGGAATATACCGACTCGTAAAAAGCACCTAAAATTTAGATGTCGTACATTGTCGTTGGGTGCGGCTCTTTTGATGCGACAATGCAGCCTCTAAAATATCATTGCTTTCGATATATCCAGTAACCAAAAAGAGCCGGTTTTATGGTGACCTAGCGTCGTCAAACCAATAACTCCATAACACCGTCTCTTCTGAACGCATCCTACGCCAATACCCTTGATTATTAATTCTTCTCACCAGCTCGTGATCATTTGTACACTGTCATTCAGCACCTTTAATCCACTCTCCAACAAGAGTGTGGAACCATATATAGCTATATCTATACTGAAGGCAACGAAGTGTTTCACCTTATCCTCCACGGGTATCTGGATAAGCAAGGCAGTGATGAGCCGCAGCAATCGTCAATAACTGGTATCTACGGTGAGCAGATAAATCACGTGAGGAAAATACCTCACGACACCTGGCCAGCTTGTTTGATTCTGTCGCAGTTACAGGCAGCGGCAGCAATCCAGCGTATTCCCGCTGGATACCTAGTTAAACCTCGATACTGACAAGTACTCTGATAGCATGATTGGAAAGATTGTCAGCGATGTGATGGATCGCTCTTGTGATATAACAATTAAACAACAGCGTGAGAGTTGCCTAGGGATGGTTGAAAAACGACAGGCTATGCAACTGGTAACGATACGGCTGAAGACTTTGTGTGCAGCCCTTTTGATACGCCAATGCAACCTCTAAAACATCATGGTTTTCGATACATCAGGTAACGAAAAAGAGACGGTTTAATGGTTATATAACGTCGTCACACCAATAACTACATAACACTGTCTATTGTGAACACAATATACGCCAATACCATCGATTATGCATTCTCCACACCAGCTCGTGATCATTTGGACGCTATCATTAAGCACCTTGAATCCACTCTCCAACAAGAGCATGCACCATAGAGGGCTATATCAGAACTGAAGGCAATGCAATGTTGCGCTTTCTCCTACAAGGGTATCTGAATAAACAGGCCAATGATGAGCCACAACACTCGTCTGTAACGAGTAACGACGGTGAGCAGAGAAATCACGTTAGAAAACATACCTCACGACACCTGAACGGACCAGCTTGTTTGGTTCTATCCTAGTCAGGCGTCGCAGTTACAGCCAGCTAAAAAAATCAAGTGTGCTCCCGCTGGATGTTTAGTTAAACCTCAATACTTACAAGTACTCTGATGGCATAAGGGGAAAAATTGTCAGCACTGTGATATTTCGCTCTTATGATCGAACAATTAAACAACATCGTAGAAGTTGCTCAAGTATGGCTGGAAAACGACAGGCTATGCAACTGGTAGCAATACGGCTAAAACCTTTGAGACTTTTTACGCGCAGCGCAAGATTGTGATTGAACAAACAGAAGACCTAGAGATCCTCAGTTTTGACGGTAAAGGCTTGGTGATGCATCAGGAATGGTTTAGGGAAGCAACACGGAATAGCGCGCAAAAGAGTAAGCAGAAGCTGCAAACCAGACTCAATCATGAAGAGAAGAAAGATCGCAAACGAATGACACAGGTAGCTACCGTTTATACGGTAAACCCCAATGCTCGAACGGCATAATAGCTCATGGATATTAATCGGAAGAGCAACAACGTTGTTAAATTCCGTCTTCCAGTCAAGAATAAGAGAGTGTAGGCCAGTGTATAAAGAGAGGCGGAACCAGTGATAGAAGAAGCTTTCGAGGAAGCGCTCAGGCTAGATCCTGAGCAGAAATAGCAGTGGGTCATTGTTATTTATGGGCGTCCTAATCAGCGAAAACTGATTACCTAGATTATGAAAAAGAAGGAAGTTAAGGCAACCATAATCATGGACTTTATCCATGTACTTGAATATCTGTGAAAAGCCAGTCACTGCTTACACGACAAGGTGGATGAGGCTATTGAAAGCTGGGTGGCAGAACCGTCCCTGAAGATACTCAGGAGAGAGTATGACAAGGTGGTCAGGGGAATCCAACAAAGTGCGAACAATATGGTCTGACAAAACTGGAGGCCATTGATAAGTGTGCAGACTATCTTCAAAAAAAAACGCCCATGACTCTACTATGACAAGGCGCTGGATGCTGGCTATCTGATTGCCAGTAGAGGCATTGATGAAACTTGCCGCCATTTGATCAATGACCGTATGGATCTAACCTAGGCAAAGTGCAGTTTGCAATGGCCAGAAACTGTGTTAAAGCTACACTCACTGGATTCAAGTAGAGATTGGCAGGCGTATTGGAACTTCCATCAGGAATGCTTTCGCCTTCGTAATCATGGAAAACTAATGAATGTGGCGTCGTAACAAGGGAACCACACCATTCGATATTCATCCCCTGAAAGTACACTACCATGGCTAAAGCACCGATCTGACCTTCCGACACAAAGTAATCCATAACACCAATAATGAAATCGCAAATCTCCTGTTCGCTAAGAACATAGCCTTCCCGCTTACAACGAATAACCACTTGTGAAAGAAACATATCAGTATCCTTCTTTGCTGGCTTCACCTTGCTCCAGGCCAAGAGCAATCAACAGATTACCCAACAAGCTGCTGGCTCCAAACCGGTAATGACGCCGGTCCACCCATCTCAGCCCCATGATTTCGTAAGCCAGATCAAGATGCAGAGCGGCATCTTCAGCAGTTTTGATGCCACCCGCAGGCTTGAAGCCTACTTGGGTATTACCGCTGTCACGAATAGCTTCCAGCATGATGCGCGCAGATTCTGGCGTCGCATTGACAGGTACTTTACCAGTTGATGTTTTAATGAAATCAGCACCATCAGAAATGGAAATTTCGCTGGCTCTACGAATCAAGTAGGCATCCTTCAGCTCTCCGGTTTCAATGATGACCTTCAACAGTGCATCAGACCCACAGGCTTCTTTACAGTGGCGAACCAGTTCAGCGCCAACTTCCTCATTACCGGCCATCAGCGCACGATAAGGAAATACGACATCAACTTCATCAGCACCATAGGCGACGGCAGCTTTAGTTTCCGTTACAGCAATCTCAATATCATCACCACCGTCCGGGAAATTGGTGACGGTCGCGATAGTAACGTCGTTCAGGCCAAGAGATTTCAGCGTCTTTCTGGCAATAGGAATAAATTGTGGGTAGATACAGACAGCAGCGGTATTCCCAGCTTCTGTATGAGCCTGATGACAAAGCTCTATAATTTTCTCTGGCGTATCGTCATCATTCAAGGATGTAAGATCAATCAATCGTAGAGCCAGACGGCTACGGGCATTAAGATCGGCCATGAGGCAATCCCTCTGGATGAATTGGCGGCCAGCCAGTGACTGGTAATTGAGAACAGCCATGAACCAAAAGCATCAAGTTCATAAGCCAGTGGAACCTGTTTCAATAGTATACCAATCAACAACTCAAGCCCTGTACGAATCCTATTCCCGTAGAGTTGGTTCTCTTGCTACGACGCCACATTAATTAGTTCTCCATGATTACGAAAGCGAGAGCATTTCTTATGGACGTTCCAATACGCTGCCAATCTCCACTTGAATCCAGTGAGCGTAGCTTCAACACAGCCTTTGCCATTGCAAACTCTACTTTGCCCAGGTTAGGTCCATACGGTCATTGATCAAATAACGGCAAGCTCCCTCAATGACTCCACTGGCAATCGGATAGCCAGCATTCAACGCCTTGTCATAACAGAGCTCTGGACGTTTTTTTTGAAGATAGTTTGCACACTTAACAATGGCCTCACGTTTTGTCAGACCTAGCTTGATCGCACTTTGCTGGATTCCCCTGACCACCTTGTCATACTCTCCCCTGAGTATCTTCAGGAACCGCTCTGCCGCCCAGTTTTCAATAGCCTCATCCACATTGTCGTGTTAGTAGTAATCAGCTTTCCACAGATATTCAAGTACATGGATAAAGTCCGTGATGATGGTTGCCTTAACTCCCTTCTTTTTCATAATCCTAGTAATCAGTTTCCATTGATGATGGTGCCCATCAATAACAATGACCCACTGACGTTTCTGCTCCGGATCTAGCCTGAGCGCTTCCTCGAAAGTTTCTTCGATCACCGCTTCCCCCTCTCTTTCTACACTGGCCCACACTATCTTATTCTTGGCAGGAGGACGTAATTTAACAACGTTGTAGCTCTTCCAATCCATATACATGCCTGATCCTGCCGTCCTAGGATTGGATTTTACCGTATAAAAGGTGGCTACCTGTGCCATTCGTTGGCGATCTTTCTTCTCTACCAGAATGAGCCTAGTTGGCAGCTTCGGCTGACTCTTTTGCGCGTTCTTCCTGGCTGCTTTCTCAACCCTTCCTAGTTGCTTCCTCAACCATTCCTAGCGTATCACTAGGCACTTACCGTCAAAACTGAGAATCTGAAGGTCTACTGTTTGCTCAATCACAACCTTAAGATGTTCGTAAAAAGCCTCAACGTCTTGAGCCGTATCCGCTACCAGTTGCATAACCTGTCGTTTTTCAACCATGCCTAGGCAACTCTCACGATATCGTTTAATCGTTCGGTCATAAGAGCGATCCACCACATCTCTTACAATTTTTCCCCTCATGCCATCAGAGTACTTATCAGTATTGAGGTTTAACTGAACATCCAGCGGAAACACGCTTGATTGCTTCCACTGGCCGTAACTGCGAAGCCTGACTACGGCAGAACCAAACAAGCTGATCAGTTGTCTGGAGGTATTTCCCCTAACTTAATTTCTCTGCTCACCATCACTACTCGTTACCACGATTGCTGCAGTTCATAGTTGACCTGTTGATCCAGATACCCTTGGAGGAGAAGGCGCAACACTTCGTTGCCTTCAGTACGGATATAGCTCTCTATTGTGTCATGCTCTTGTTGGATAGTGAATTCAAGGTGCTGAATGATAGCGTCCAAATGATCCCGAGCTGGTGAGAAAAATGAATAATCATGGTATTGACGTAGGATGCGTTCACATATAGATGGTTTTATGTAATTATTGGTTTGACCACGTTACATCACTATAAAACCGTCTCTTTTTCGTTACCAGATATATCGAAAACTATGATGTTGTAGAGGCTGCATTGACGTATCAAAAAAACCACCCTCATTTTTGTATAGGAAGCATCAAACAAAATAATCATTCGTTAGGTTCTGTTAACATAAGTTTGCAGGTTCAGTGCCCCGTGGCTCACATTAGAGCACCAGTGTTGTCGTTGCAAGAACTTGAAAAACATTGGGTGTGATTCCCTTGCTACAACGCCCCAGTCATTAGTTCTCCATGATTACGAAGGCAAGAGCATTCCTTATGGGAGTTCCGATATGCCTGCCAATCTTCACTTGAATCTAGGGAGAGTAGCTTCAACACAGGCTGCGCCCCTTGCAAACTACACTCTGCCCCGGTTAGATCCATACGGTTATTGATCAAATGGCGTCAAACTACCTCAATGACTCCACTGACAATCGGATAGCCAGCATACAGCGCCTTGTCATAGCAGAGATTGGTACGGTTTTTTAACGATAATCTGCTCACTTATCAATAGCCTACAGCTTTGTCAGGCCTATTGCTTGCACTTTGCCTGATTCCCCTAGTCACCTTGTCAGACTCTCCCTTGAGTATCTTCAGGCTCCGTTCTGCCACCCAGTTTTCAATAGCCTCATGCCCCTTGTCGTGCAAGCAGTGCCCGCCTTTCCACAGACATTCAAGTACATGAATAAAGTCCATGATGCTGGGTTCCTTAACTTCCTTCTTTTTCATCACCCAAGTAATCAGTTTCCGCTGATGAGAGTGCCCATCAATAACAATGACAACTGCCATTTCTGCTCCTGATCTCGCCTGAGCTCTTCCTCAAAAGCTTATTCTATCCCGGCTTCCGCCTCTCTTTCTACACTGGTCCACACTCTCTTATTCTTGGTTAAAGGATGGGATTTAACAACGTTATCGCTCTTCCGATCCATATCCATGACCGATTCTGCCGATCGAGCATTGGGTTTGAGCGTATAAACGGAGGCTCCCTGTACCATCCGTTTGCGATCTTTCTTCTCTCCCGGACTGTGCCTAGTTTGCAGCTTCTACTGACTATTGTGCGCGTTCTTCCTTCTTGCTCCCCTCAACCATTCCTAGCGCATCACTAGGCATTACCGTCAAAACTGAGGAGCTGAGGTCTTCTGTTTGCTCAATCCCAACCTTGCGCTGTTCGTAAAAAACCTCAAAGTCTTGAGCCGTATCAGCTACCAGTTCCACAGCCCGTCGTTTCCCAACCATTTCGAGGCAACTCTCACAATGTCGCTTAATCGTTCTATAATCTAGAGCGATCCATCATATCGCTGACAATTTTCCCCTCATGCCCTCATAGTACTTGTCAATATTGAGGTTTAACTTAGCATCCAGCGGAAACACGCTGGATTGCTCCCACTAGCTGTAACTGCAACGCCTGACTAAGACAGAACCAGACAAGCTAGCCAAGTGTCGTGAGGTATTTTTTGACGTGATTCCTCTACTTACCGTAGCTACCAGTTACCAACGATTGCGGCGGCCCATCATTGGTCTGCTTATCCGAATACCATTGGAGTAGAAGGTACAACACTTCATTGCCTTCAGTTCAGATATAACTCTCTATGATGCCATTCTCTTGTTGAATAGTGGATTCAAGGTGCTGAATGATAGCGCCCAATGATCACGAACTGGAGAGAAGAATGAATAATCGATGGTATTGGCATAGAATGCGTTCACAATAGACGGTTTTATGTAATTATTGGTTTGACAACGTCATATCACCATAAAACCGTCTCTTTTTCGTTCCCAGATATATCGAAAACCATGACATTTTATTGGCTGCATTATTGTATCAAAAAAGCCGCACACATTGTTATGGATGGGCGCCCTCATAAGCGAAACTGATTACCTAGATTATGAAACAGAAAGGAGTTAAGGCAACCGTCATCATGGACTTTATCCGTGCACTTAAATATCTGTGGAAAGCCGGTCACTGCTTACACAACAAGGAGGAATGGGGCTATTGTAAAGCTGGGAGGCAGAACGGTCCATGAAGATACTCAGGGGAGAGTCTGACAAGGTGCCCAGGGGAATCCGGCAAAGTGCGAGAAAGATAGGCCTTACAAAACGAAAGGTCATTGATCAGTCTACAGACTATCTTCAAAAAACCCTCCCTAGGCTCTGCTACGACAAGGATCTGGATGCTGGCTATACGATTGCCAGTGGAGTCATTGAAGAAGCTGGCCGCCATTTGATCAATGACCGTATGGATCTAACCTGAGCAAAGTTGAGTTTGTAAGGAGCAGGAGCGGTGTTGAAGCTACGCTCACTTGATTCAGGTGAAGACTGGCAAGTGTATTGGAACTTCCATAAAGAATGCTCTCGCCTTCATAATCATGGAGAACTAATCAATGGGGCATCGTAGCAAGGGAACCACATCCATTGAGGTTTTACTGAGCATCCAGCGGCAACACGCTGGATTACTTCCGCTGGTAGTAACTGCGCCGCCTGACTACGACAGAACCAGACAAGCTGGTCAAGTGCCAAGAAGTATTTCCACTGACGTAATTCCTATGTTCTCCGTCGTTACCAGTCACAGACGATTACTGCGGCTCATCATTTGCATGTTTATTCAGATACCCTTGTAGGAGAAGGCGCAACACTTCATTCCCTTCAGTCCGGATATAATCTCTATGGTGCCATGCTCTTGTCGGATAGTGGATTCAAGGTACTGAATGATAGCGTCCAAATAATTAAGAGGTGGTTCTTTTGATACGACAATGCAGCCGCTAAAACATCATGGTTTTCGATATATCCGGTAACGAAAAAGAGACGGTTTTATAATAATATAACATCGTCAAACCAATAACTAACATGAGTTAAACGCTTCAGTTTTGTCTACCGCCCTTGGATTTTAATGACTTGAGGCATAGTGATGTTTGTTAAAAAGTGCCCAATAGCTCCTTCTGAGCCTTTGACAGACAATAAAGTACTCAAATCACTCTTTCCCTATACCATGAATATGTACAAAAAGGCTGAATCCTATGTAGTGCAAGGAATTAGCTCGTCGAACTACATTAAACCCGTATATTTTTTGTTACCTATATATCGAAAATCCTGATGTTTTAGCTGCTTCGTTGTCGTATCAAAAGAACCACTCACAAATGATTACGAGCTGGTGATAAGAATGCATAATCGATGGTATTAGCGTATGATGAGTTCATCATAGACGGTGTTACATCATCATAAAACCGTCTCTTTTTCGTTACCGGATATATCGAAAACCATGATGTTTTAGTAGCTACATTGTCGTATCAAAAGAGCCGCACCCATAAACATTTGCTGAGGTTAGAGTAAAACCTACCGGAATGCCTCGAGCCTCAACGACCAAGTGGCAATGAAACCCGTAGAAATGATTTCCCTTGGACGCTCAGTAACCGTGATCAGCTGCGCCCTTGAATTATTGTGCTTTTATCCGCTCGTGTCTGGACAGCAACATCAATAGAGAAACCATCAACTAGGTAGATATCAGCATTATTTGCATGCCTTAGCTGAACCAGCCGTTTTTGAAGGCACTGTTTTGCATGCCATAAATTGGCACTTTGTTTTATAAATGGACCTGGATTGAAAATTAGGCCCCAAGTGTCGCCAGTGTTGAGCAAAGTATTTCCAGATATGTTTGTCTTTATGATGCTAAAGCCACTCGCCAACCACCTCCATTGTGATAGTCCCACTGCCCGATAGTTTTGGTGGTAAGCCACGGCTGCGCCAGGCTACCGGGAAGAGTTCTTTAGGCAAATAATCAATCAACCAGTACACCGTGGTGATAAAATTTTCACTTGGTATGCCTGAAACCATCTTTATTTTGGACTGTTTTTAATCGCAGGAAGTGGTTCAGTCATGCCTTATTAGATCGATAGGAAAGTCGAACATCGCATACTAATATAAATAGTTATGCAGGCTCTGTTGGAACGAGCCTGCTTTAAATTAATCTGGTCCAACCCGCATAATGTACTCTCAGCTAAAAATAGAGCTTGTTAGTACTTGGATCAGGTTATTAAAATAATATTTTTTAATTAAACTGTGTTTTTTTAGTTTAAAAAATTGTTACTGCTCTGAGAAAATACTCTGAAACCATTGAATTCATGATGTTCATGGAAAGCTTGCATTTTAAATGGTGTTGTGTTTTGGAAAAATAAACGCTTGCCGCAAAAAATTCACTGTCATAACCTAGCAGCTGAGCTGCCTGACAGAGGCGCTTGTAGTGGTCCCATTCACGCAGAAGAGATCTAACGGTTAAAGAGGAACTATCTATCATGCTGGAGGGTTGCCAAACGGCCAAAGAACGGTGGGGAGGCGTATCAAAGATTGTTGATCGCTGGCTCAACGAACGTCAGGAGCTGATCGTCCTTTACTGCTCCATCAATGGAATGGATCAATTTGATGATGACAAGCGCCCGGTGGCAAGTAAATTGAAAGAGTTGTGCCAGATTTTAGTGGACTACGCTTCGGCTGGTCATTTTGAAGTCTATGAGCAATTGCTTCAGGAAGCCCTTGAATTTAATGATGGGGGAATTGAATTGGCTCATACTATGCTGCCAAAACTTGAAGGAAATACTTCAAGGTGCCTAAAATTTAATGATCACTGTGAATCAATATGTTCTCTTCAAAAGTTGCATGAAGCTGTCTCTGAATTAGGAGAAACTCTGGAAGATCGTTTTAGTTTGGAAGATAAAATGATTGAAATCCTGCATGAGTCCCATAGAGAAAAGCTGACTGGCCATGATGTTTGAATTATGAGATGACAGACTGCATGATTGTCCATGTTGTAGTCTGTCATCTTGTCATGGTTAGCTACTTTTACTCACAGTCTTAAGCTCTACTTTGAAAATAATCGCTTCCTTAGGACAGATTATTCTAGGGAATGTCACTTAAGCCATAGGCCATTGTTGGTGGAGTAAACAACTCCCATGTTGAGCCCTCTGGCGTTTTCTGTATTCCTTTTGTCCAACCAGTGATAACGCGGTTTAACTGTGAAATTGCTGGTTGACTTATAAGTATACAAACTCTCGAATGAGGTACCATCAATTAACCTGATTTCGTAGTGGCTGTGATCGGTAATTGATGGGTTGACACCGCTACCTTTGGTAAGGACCAGATATTGAAGGCACTTGCCAACACGACTATTCCCTGATTTTTACTGTTCGCAGCCAGCAAAACCTGGCTTTTACCTAGCTCTCTTGTGCTTCTATTTGCCGCTAGCCATGCAGTTGTTCCTCCATTTTTTTCTGAACTATCTCAATGAAGTGCGAGATTTCATCCTGTGACAGCTGTAAGGTATAACTACCAATATTATCCTGTATCCCCTAGGGAACAGCGTTGACATTGATACTTTCAAATTGCTTAAGCTGCTATGCCAGATACACGCCGAAGCTATAGCTTAATTTATCGTTTCCTGTCTCCAAAACAGCAAATGAACATAGGGAGTAAGATAACATGGTAACACCAGTCAGCATTTTCAATCTCATATAAACACTCCTTCTGATGATTTTTCATGCTATTCCCCAGTACGGTAGGCTATGCGTCCTAGCATTTAGTAAACCTTTGTTTCTTGGCAACCACAATTTAACGTTATGGAATGAAAAAATGCATTGGTTAAAGTGATTTAATGGAAAATAAACGTCCCATTGTTTATATATATGAAGATGAAGGTAAATAAATCATCAAAAAAAAACAGATTAAAAGCTAAAAAAAGTTGCAGATGACACATAAGCACTCTATGTTGGAATTAAAACTGGATATAAATTATTTAGTTTTAATTCCGATGTACTAACTACTAGTAGATTGGTTAAATTAAAAACGAGGAACGACAATATGCCTGCAACAAGGAAGACTGCAGTCAAAAAAAGTGCTAATAAGGCACCTGATAAAAATGCTCATGCTAAGAAAACTTATGCCAAGAAGACTGTTAAAAAGGTCGACATGGTGAAAAAGTTGGAGAAAGAAATTGACGTGCTGAAAAAAAAACTTGAGAAAGCCAAGGAAGCATTGAAAAAAGTCAAGGCCAGTGTAAATAAGGATGCAGCAAAGACAACTATTGCCAAGAAAAAGGTAGCTGCTAAGAAAAATGATGCTGCAAAGAAAACTACCGCCAAAAAGACGACAGCTAAGAAAAAGACAGTAACTAAAAAGAAAGTTACAGATAAAAAAAATGACCCTGTAAAGAAAGCCGTTGCTAAAAAGAAGCCTGCAGCTAAGAAGAAGGCACCAGCAAGACAAGCAGTTGCCAAGAAAAAGCCAGCAGATAAAAATAAAGTAGCGGCTAAGAAAGCTCCTGCCAGAAAGGCTGCTACAAAAAAGAAAGCCACAGCAGGAAAAGGCACTGCCAGAAAGGCTGTAGCTAAAAAAAGAGCGCCAGCCAGAAAAGCATCAGCAGAAAAGGCTCCAGCTAAAAAGAAGTAAGTCAGCGGTAATTAACATCTGACAAACCCCCGGCTATGCCGGGGTGACTCGCATGGGTTTTACCATGGCGACGGTAGCTAATCTTCATGTTTCGACCAAAAAAACAGGAAGAAAACCGAATGCTAGATTACAAGAGTTTGGCCAAAACGTGATGGATTGTAAGTATACCTTGTCTTTATTCCGAAGAGACAACATAAGGTAAACGTGGGTTAGACACTTTCATTTTGGCTATAGCCTTGTATTTTCAAGGCTTGAGTCATAGGGATGTTTTTTTTGACAAGTGCCCAATAGCTCCTCCTGATCCATTGCCAGCCAATAAAGTACTCAAATCACTCTTTCCCTGTAACATTAATATGTACAAAAAGGCTGAAGCCTATGTAGCGCAATGGATTATCTCGTCGAACTCACGTTAAGGTTATTTACGGAATGCTCCGGAAGTATCTTGGAGCAATTTCCCATGAACTTGCCAGAAGACAAGGGTGCAAGATTTTGGGGTAGCATTTAATGCCAGATCATGTACATATGCGCATTAGTACCCATCCGAAATATCCAGTTTCACAAGTGGTTAGGTACCTGAAGGGAAAGTGCGCAATTGAGATTGCTAAGCATTTTAAAAGGTAAGCAAAGAAACTTCAATGGTGAGCACTGCTGGGAAAGAGACTACGTTGTCGCTACAGTCTGGCTTGATGCAGAAGTTGTGAGAGCATATATACGAGATCACGAAAAGAATTACTTCAATATAGATCAGCATCATATTTATTGGTGGGAGCACCCTTTGGCGCAATCAAAACCCTTAGATGGCATAATCAGATAAGCCTCAGGCTATGCCATAGGTCAGTTAACTTGATGTTTTAAAGTGGTAATTCTATTCCACCTTATTATTTCCTGATTACCATAAATATTTACCAATCCTAAAATGAGCCTGCAAATAGCGTAGCCAGTGATTTCAGGACTTTAGTTCAAAATTTGTTTTAAATAGCGCTCCTCTGGCGGACTGACGTTTTCAGCCTCCTCATTATCGCTCATTGATTCAGCCTTTAACTCAATGACATGCGCCATAGTTCCTTCCTTCAAATATTGTTGCCAATCTGGCATTGATTTCAGATTTCCATATGGCGTTATCATATTTTCATAATGGTACTTTCCCCTCTCTTTTCCTTTTACATCAATAATTATTTCAGGAAAAAAGCAGGGCCTGTGAAAGTTGATGTAAGGTGCCAGATAGTTTTTATTAAACTAGTTAACTTTCCCAGCATGATGTTGCAGTATATAGGCGTAGCCTAACATCTTCTTGGTAATTGCACTATTTTTTGATTCAATCAGTGCATTGGATGTGGCTCTGTTGATACGACAATGCAGCCATTGTCATTTGTCTTGCGTTATCTTTATTTTGTGAACTTTATGTGAATACTGTCCAATAAATCAGCTACACGATAATTGATGTACTCAGACCCATTGTCTGATTGGAAACCCTGTAATTTGAAAAGAAAAGCCGGCAGCAACTATTCAAGTACAGGTATCAGAAAAACTTCAATGATTTCTTCTACTGAACAGACCGCTTGGAACTTAGTTACCTCATCCACTACATTGATATGGTACAACCCTTTGACCTTATCCTGATCCCACTGATGAACAATACCAATCCTGATCACACTTGGCTGTCCATCAGGCCGTAGTTTCCGTCGAGTTCCGATGGCACGCTTTACAGCACGAGTAACGTTTTTATGCTGCTGAACTGTTTGATATGTCTTTGACTGGTGCAAGTTGTATAGATATGAAACTGGTATGTTAGACAGTCGCTCATAACGATTTCTACTCACTGATAAGCACGCTCACAGATCTTCTTTAACGCCCGTCCATTCAGATAATTATGGAGCCTATCCATCTCCGCCCGCAGCCGAATACCGCCTTGGTTATATCGAGATTTAAATCCATTAGGTTAGGCTCTTTTTATTTGTACCACAATGCAACCGCTAAAACATCATGGTTTTCAATATATCAGGTAACGAAAAAGAAACGGTTTTATAATTATATAACGTCGCCAAACCAATAACTACATAACACCATCTATTGTGAACGCATCCTGCGCCAATACCATCGATTATTCATTCTTCTCTCCAGCTCGTAATCATTTGGACGCTACCATTTTAGTACCTTGAATCCACTCCCCAACAAGAGCATGGCACCATAGAGAGCAATATCCAGACTGAAGCAACGAAGTGTTGCGCTTTCTCCTCCAATAGTATCTGGATAAACAGACCAATGATAAGCCGCAGCAATCGTCAGTACTTGGTAGCAACGGTGCACAGAGAAATTACGTCAGAAAAAATACCTACCGACAACTGACCAGCTTGTTTGGTTCTGTCGCAGTCAGGCGTCGCAATTACAGCCAGCAGAAACAATCAAGTGTTTTCCCCGCTGGAGCTCAGTTAAACCTCAATACTGACCAGTACTCTTAGGGTATTAGGAACAAAATTGTCAGCGATGTGGTGGACCGCTCTTATGATCGAACGATGAAACGACATCGAGAGAGTTGCTAAGGTATGGCTGGGAAACGACAGGCTGTGTAACTGGTAGCGATACGGCTCAAAACTTTGAGGATTTTTACGAACAGCGCAAAGTTGTGATTGAGCAAACAGAAGACCTGCAGATCCTCAGGATTGACGGTAATGGCCTAGTGATGCACCCTGAAGAGTTGATGGCAGCAACATGAAAGAACGCGCGAAAGAGTCAGCAGGAGCTGCAAACCAAGCTCAGTCAGGGAGAGAAGAAGGACCTCAAAAATAGCACAGGTAGCCACAGCTTATACGGTCAAACCTAATCCTCGAACGGCAGAATCGGTCATGGATATAGATCGGAAGAGCGACAACATTGTTAAATTACGTCCTCCAACCAAGAATAAGAGAGTGTGTGCCAGTGTAGAAAGAGAGGCGTAACCCGTGATAAAAGAAGCTCCAGAGGAAGCTCCTTAGGCAAGATCAGGAGCAGAAACGACAGTAAGTCATTGTTATTGATGGCTCACTCATCAGCGGAAACTAAATACCTAGATTATGAAAAATAAGGGAGTTAAGGCAACCCCCATCATGGACTTTATCCATGTACTTGAATATCTGTGGAAAGCCGGTCACTGCTTACACGACAGGGGTGATGAAGCTATTGAAAGCTAGGTGGCAGAACGATCCCTAGAAATACTCAGTGGAGAGTCTGACAAGGTAGCCCGGGAATTCATCAAAGTGCAAGCAATAGATGTCTGACAAAACTTGAGGCCATTGCGATAAGTGTGCATACTGTTTCTAAAAAAAATCGACCTTGCCTCTGCTATGATAATCCGCTGGATGCTGGCTATCTGATTGCCAGTAGAGTCATTGCGAGAGCTTACCGGCACTTGATCAATAACCGTATGGATCTAACCTAGACAAGTGGAGTTTGTACGGGGCAGAGCCTGTGTTGAAGCTTCGCTCACTGGATTCAAATGGCAATTGCCGGCGTCTTGGAACTTTCATAAGGAATGCTCTCGCCTTCATAATCATGGAAAACTAATGAATGTGGCGTCTTAGCAAGGGAGCCAAAGACAAAGCCGATTCTTTCCAAATCAAAAGAAAAAGCCACGCTAGAACCACACCTCCAGATGGGTATTATTCTGTTTCTAGGTAATTAATGAGTTAACGATCAATAATCAAGAGCGACATATGGTTTACTTTAAGGAAAGACAATAGACGATAATTCGCGCTTGAGGTGTTTTTTACGCGTAGGGATATCCTTAATAAGGGTTGTGAAATACGTATATCACCATAAAACCGTCTATTGTTCGTTACCAGAGATATAGAAAACCATGATATTTTAGCGACTACATTGACGTGTCAAAAGAACCGCACCCACATCCATTGACCGTCCGCTGTTTGCGCTTTAGGCAACCTTGGTCAAGGTACTCTACTTGATCAAACTGGTAATATGGGCTCTGGAATAGCCTGAAGCAACGGTTAAATATTGCCTGATTATCACCTTCTCAGGCTTTCTCAGATTGGGGTATCTGGGATGTCTTAGTGTGGCCTCAATCAATTGATAACACTCATCTTTTTATTCCAATCTGGGTTCTATGTTCGTCGTTGTTTGAAGTAGTTCCTCTACCTGTTTAGCATTTTGATGAGACGTGTGGTTATTATGATTTTCACCCAGTAATCATGAACGAAAGATCAAAAATAACAACCTCATTTCATGTTGGAAATAAAGCTTTCATTCAGGCTCATTCCATATTGGAAGAGACTACATATAACCTAAGCCTCCTTCTCGTCTAAACTTACGACACTGGTTATCCTAGAAGTAGGAGGTGCGTCATGGTCAAGAACAAAATGTAGTTTCATAAAGGCATGAGCCTTGTGGGATTCTTTCAGCAATCATGGTCAGGAACAACAATGCCGTGACCAGTTTTTCAAATGCCGGTGGCCGAATGGGTTTGAATGTCCATTGTGTTATTGCTTGGAGTATTGCACCATAAAACCAGTAAGCTCCACCAGTGCAACCGCTACCAGACATCATTGACCAGTGGCACCACTCTGGGAGCTAACAAACTGCCCTTTACTACTTGGTTTATAGGCATGTTTTTAATTATTCAAACCGATAATGGCATATTACCTCTCGAAACAACTGGAAATCTCTTATAATGCTGCTTGGCGCTTGAAGAACAAGCTTATGCAGGTAATGAAAGAACGAGATGACAGCCGTCCCCTGCAAGCATGTGCAGATGGATGATTCCTGCTGTGGTGATGAAAACCATGGAGGCAAACGTGGAAGAGATTCTGAAAACAAACACCCATTTTTTGCCTCCGTGCAAACCAATAAGGAAAACCACCAGCTGTATATGCGTTTCAGCATGGTCACCAGTTTCCAACAAAAGTAACTGGGACTATGGGTGCAAAAGCATCTCGGGGATCATACCTGCTATGTTATCAATGATGGCCTCGGAACATGCACGGGAATAGCCGACGCCGGACACCAACATACAACAGTGATGACAGGTGATGGTCACGAATCAATGGTTAATGAGTTGTTTACGTTGGTCAACACCATGATTAGGCGCGTCAAAAATTTTCTAAAAGGCAGTTCCCACCATATCACTCGAAACATCTGCCAGGATACCTTGCTGAATATTGTTATCGATTCAACCGACGCTTTGATTTGAAAGCAATGGTATCAAGGCTGGGTTACATGGCTGTGCGAACTTGGCACATGCCAGCAAAGCTCCTCAGGCAGGACGAAGTACGGTGGTAATTAGGTATTATTTTTACACCTTCTCTCTTTTTCCCTTCTAAAGATATTCTATTTCAGTGGACCTGCTACATATAATGCCCTCATGATCACATTGAATTCCATTAGCCTTTTACGGTCTGGCAAACTCCTTTTGGAGAATGCATCTACAACCATCCATTCTGGCCAGCATGTTGGGCTGGTTGGTGTCAATGGGTGTGGCAAATCAAGCCTGCTTGCTTTGCTTACTGGAGACTTACATCCAGATAAGGGTGAGCTTGCTTTCGATAAGGGCCGTGGGCTGGCACATATGGCTCAGGAGATTGATGCCCTTGACCGGAATACTGTGGATTATGTATTGGATGGTGACATTGAACTCCGTCAAATACAGCAGGATATTTCTAAAGCCGAAGCGTCAGATAAACGTGAAAAACTGGCAGATTTACATGAGCAGTTACTGAAGGCTAATGGCTATACTGCCAGTTCACGGGCTGAGCAGTTATTGCATGGACTTGGTTTTCATCATGGGATGCTGAAAAAGAATGTCAGAGATTTTTCCGGAGGATGGCGAATGCGCTTGAATCTGGCAAAGACTCTGATGTGTCCATCGGACATCCTGTTGCTTGATGAACCAACCAACCATCTAGATTTGGATACTATTGTCTGGCTTGAAGGTTTTCTAAAGCGATACCAAGGAACTCTGTTGGTGATTTCACATGACCGGTATTTCCTAGATGCTATTACTGATCACACCCTTCATATAGAACATCAGACATTATTTCAGTACCGTGGCAACTACTCGGCTTTTAAGCGTACACGGGCAGAAAGGCTTCAGCAGCAACAAGCCGCTTTTGAAAAACAGCAAAAGCAACGGGTTCATGTGAAGAAATTTGTTGAACGGTTTCGGGCACAGGCCACCAAGGCAAAGCAGGCTCAGAGCCGACTTAAGGCATTAGCAAGACTTGAGTATATTTCTGCTGCCCATGTAGATTCCACGTTCTCATTTGTCTTCCCGGAAGCCAATAAAATGTCATCACCATTATTGGTTTTGGATAAGGTGGAGCTTGGCTATGAAGGAAAGCCATTATTAACATTAAACCTAACCATTCAGCTCGGTAGCCGTATAGGCTTGCTAGGAGTGAATGGTGCCGGTAAATCCACCTTAATCCGTGCCCTTGCTGGAGAGTTGCCGCTTATCTCTGGTCAAGTCCATCAGAGAGAGCATTTGAGGATTGGCTACTTTGCTCAGCACCAACTGGAAAGACTAGACTTTCATGCCAGCCCTTTGCTTCATTTACAAAGGCTTTCTCCTAATGCTAGAGAGCAGGAACTGAGAACTTTCCTTGGAGGGTTTGGGTTTCATGGTGATAAGGATCTGGAACCAATTCAAGGCTTCTCTGGCGGAGAAAGAGCAAGACTGGCGTTGGCTATCATTGCTTGGCAAAAACCAAATCTGTTATTGTTAGATGAACCTACCAACCATCTTGATTTGGATATGTGTCTTGCATTAACCCTTGCATTGCAATCATTTAAAGGCGCTATGATTCTGGTTTCCCATGACCGTAATTTGATTCGCAGTACGACTGATGAACTCTACTTAGTCCATGATGGACGTGTTGAAGAGTATATCGGCGATCTTGATGATTACAGTCAATGGTTGGTTCAGTTGCGCAGTAAAGAGCAGCACGAAGACAAAAATGAGGGAAAGGGAGAGGTAGCTAGCTCTGCCCAACAGAAAAAAGAGATAAGGCGTCTGGAGGCTAAAAGACGAAAAGCTTTGCGGCCCCTTAAGCAAAAAGCAGAGGCGCTTGAAAGTCAGTTTGAAGAACTACAGTCCTCTTTGGCTGATGTGAATAAGTCTCTCTCTGAACCTTCAATCTATGAGAAAGCAGCGAAGGAGCAATTGAAAGAATATCTGGCCCGACAAACGAAACTTCGGCGTCAGACTGCTGAATGCGAAGAAGCTTGGATGGAAGCTATGGAATCCATAGAAAACGTCGAAATTATGTAACTATTTTATAAAATTGCGGGGCAAGGTGCCCCACTATTTTAAGCGACAGCTTCCTGCTCAGCTACGTCTTCTTCCTCAGTAACAATATCCAGTTTGCCTAAAAGCACCGTTACGCGTTCACCCCAAGCAGTAAGCTCCTGCTTGAGCTGTAAGTTCTCTTCTTCGAGATGTGTATTAGCAGACCTGAGGTCTTCTACTTCCATTCTTGACAGCTCCAGTTTATCAATCAGGTTCTGTAGTTTTGATTCAAGTTGTCCTAGGGATTCAATAGACATAACGACATTTGCACCGAGAGGTCTGAGAAAAGTATTTAATAGTTTGCACTATTGCTGGGAGTTACGATAGCACGTTTTTATCTGAAGAGTTTACTGTCATTAAGAATACTTGAGTAAAGCCTGACTATACTAGGTTTAATTCACGATAAAAGTTGAATTTATCTGCATCAGTACGATGTGTTTAAAGCAGAGTAATCTGTTGCCTTGCGGGTTCTTCCCAGCGGTGTTGTTTTATTACAGGAAACAACGCCAGAGGAAGAAAAGTACCCAGAAGCACATTGCTTCGGGAGTTCCAGATGAACAAGACCCTTCAGCCCTGTGCCAGAATTATTTCAGCCTTGAATTTTGAGGATGAGGCGATTCGGGCTTTCTATACCTCCCTGATCAACAATCAAAGTGTTGATGAATACATTAATGAACGACATCTGCACTTTTGCTCACGACAGATTGAAGGCTTCTTTCTAAGTCATGTTCTGGCGTTGACTGAGTTGGCTCTGGAATTGCACGTTGTCAAATAATCCACGCAGGATAAGCTGACAAGAAAAAATGAAGCAGATAAACTGCCTGCAGTTCCAAGTTCTCTCTTTACCTAGATGGAGAAGTTTCCTTTAACGCTTAATAACGCGATGTTCGGCTTTTTTAGAAGCAATGGAAGTTTAAAATTTCTGACTTCCCAAGAGTTACAGCGCAAATAGTGTACATTAGCGCACCATAGTGATGCTTCATCTACCGGCTATTAACGTGTAAATTGGGCGTTATTATCGGTTCCCCAGAGTTGGGCCGTATTGGCTGAAGACGTTGAAAATCAAGGACTGTTCGACTTTTCTGGAAAGTAAGAAAAGTAAAACATCACTTATTAATAGCAAGCCTGAATGGTCATGAGCGCAACAACCCTGAGCTAAGACAACGTGCTGCTTCACTACACCTCATATAGCGTGGAGAAGATTTACCTGTGTGGTAGCTCCATGGCTAAAAAAGCAAACTAGGAAATTTATGCCTGAGGTGATTCCTGCCGACTCGGTTGGGCTGGTGGAGCAAAAAGCTATCCGCTTCGATCAGTCTTTGTCTCTAAATTGTGGAGAGCATCTGGACAGTTTTCAGCTCATGATAGAAACCTATGGAGAGCTGAATTCGGCGTGTCCAAATGGCGTACTGGGCTGTCATGCTCTCAGTGGTAACTATCATTCTGCTGGCTTTCACAGTATGGAAGACCACAAGTTTGGCTAGTAGGATACCTGTATCGATCCTAGGAAGCCTATTGATATCATCCGTTTCTTTGTCGTGCCACTTCATAACTTGGGATGTTGTCATGGAAGTACGGCACCAACCATCCGAAAACAGGAACCCGGGAAAGCCTATGGGCCTGACTTTCTGGTAGTGACAGTAGCTGATTGAGTCAGTAGTCAGGCAAGGCTGGCAGACTACCTAGGCATCGAGCAATGCCCAGCCGTTGTTGGAAGGAGCCTTACTGATATGCAAACTTTGCAGTGTAATGTTGCTTACCCTGAAAGGCGCCGTCATGCCGTTATCATTGCAGCAGCTGCTCAAGATATTGCGTTTAACGAAGTGGCCCGTCAGTCCATCATGTATGATGACCAGTCTTATGGTAGTCGTTATCTGGAAGAGAACAGTATTCCTCAAAATAATTGTGCCTGGCTCAAATGGTTGGTCATATCACATATCTTTTAGATGATGCGATGGGCAGTAAATTTGGCCACGAGCTGAAAAATGAGGGATGCAGATGCGTTTATAATGCCAAATTTCAGATAAGAAGCAATTTCCGCTACCAAGGGGAGCGCTTTCTTGGAAGCTTCGATGCCAATACCTACCTTCTAATGACCAGAGCACTGGATTATTTTGATCCAGCCAATGATTATGGAAACAACTTATCGAATGTGCTGAGCCGGGCGACTGCAAAATGTTTTCTTGCTTCATCCTCAACAGATTGCCATGTTTCTCACAAGCGTTCGAGGGAGATTGTTGATGCTTTGATAGATGCTAGCAAAGACGTAACCTATCTTGAAGTAGACGCACCTCAGGGACATGATGCTTTCTTACCTAATAGATATACCCAGTTATATGCATGGTTTGACCACTTAATATGCATCTAAGTGACACAGGAGTGTTTATAAGCCTAGGGAATTTTGAGATTATCAGGGATTGGGTTTCACTTGGCAGCCTAGTGCTTGATCTGGCATGTGGAGATAGCCAGTTACTGCATGAATTGCATAAAGAAAAACAGGTAAGTGGCTATGGTCTTGAAATCAACTCTCAGAATATCGAGGTCTGTATTTAGGAAGGTGTGAATGTTATTGAGCAGAACCAAGATCGTGGACTGGGTAACTTTAAGAAGAGTGGCAGTTTCGATACGGTTATTATGACCCAAGCTCTTCAGGTGATGCATTTTCCACATCTTGTGCTGAAGGAGATGCTGTAAGCATGACAGCAATGCATTGTCACTTTTCTAAATTTCAGCCATTGCCGTTACCGGCTTTATCTTTCTGCTTACGGCCGCATGCCAGTATCAAAGTTCATGCCTTATACCTAGTATGACACACCCAATGTCCATTTTTGCACCTCCAAGGATTTTGAGGGGCTATACCGAGATAAAAATTATAGGGTGTTGAAACGCAGGTCCTTGATCAATCGCATAAAAGCTGTTTTGTTGGAATGGTATGGCCAAATTTGATGGGTGAAATTGCCATCACCAGCTAACAGCAACATAGAGGAGTGCTCATAGTGATTTTTCCAAGCAATCTTAAATCTAGTTTTAGGCAGTGTATGATGTATTCCGCTCTGCTCTTTTGGGTTTTGGGTATGGCAAATCCAGTGATTGCCGAGAACATGATTCCTGAAGCCAGAGTAATGGATAAGGAACCTATTCAATTAGGAAATTATCATATATATCTCAGTGCTTTTGACAGCACATTTATCACACCGAGTATCGCTGAGCAGTATAATCTCCGTCGGGGAGGCCGCTATGGTATCGTTAATATTGCCATTCTGGATGTTACTGTGGATGACTTGGGTAAAGCGGTTACTGGCAAAATAAGTGGTCATACCATCAACCTGCTTACTCAGAAAACCAAACTGAAGTTTTCTGAAGTTACTGAAGGCAGTGCGATTTACTATCTGGCAGACTTTAAGTTTTCAGACGAAGAGCTGCTAAAATTTGCCATTGTCGTTAAGCCCCTAGGAAGTTCCAGGAGCGGGATGCTCCGTTTTGAGCAGACCTTTTACAAATAGGTTATGAGAAGTGCTATGACCAAGGATATTTGTCAGGTTGTACTCGCCAGTGGCAACAAAGGCAAGTTAGCTGAATTTCAGCAATTGCTAGAGCCTCTGGATATCAAGATTACTCCACAAAGTGAGTTTGGCATTGGCGCAACCATTCCGGAAGCAGAAGAGACAGGCTTGACTTTTATTGAAAATGCCATTATCAAGGCTCGTTATGCTGCTGCGATATCAGGTTATTCAGTCATTGCCGACGACTCTGGTCTTGAGGTTGATTATCTCAACGGTGAACCAAGTATATACTCTGCCAGTTATGCAGGATCAGATGCTTCTGCTGCAGATAATAATCAGAAGCTGCTGAATCGTTTACAGGGGGTGAAATCCTCAGACAAAACTGCGCGCTTCCATTGTGTGCTGGTCGTATCTTCGCCATGAAAATGACCCAACGCCAATCGTTGCCCATGGCAAATGGGAAGGTTATATAATTGAAGAAGCTCTGGGTGATCATGGCTTTGGCTATGACCATCTGTTTCTGGTTCCTGCAGAGCATCGTACGGCGGCAGAGCTGCCATCAGAGTTGAAAAAGCGGTTAAGCCACCGAACTCAGGCTTTGCAGCAGCTGGTCAGCTACCTCAAGGAGATGAAACACTAGGACATCCTTTATTCTCCATGGAGTTAACATGCTAAAGCTGCCACCTTTGAGTCTCTATATTCATGTGCCGTGGTGTGTGAAGAAATGTCCGTATTGCGACTTCAATGCACATAGGGCAACCAGTGATATTCCTGAAGAAGCTTACGTAAACGCTTTACTTCATGATTTCCATAATGAAATTGAAAGCGTTCAAGGCCGTCCTATACACTCAGTTTTTGTTGGTGGTGGAACTCCCAGCCTTCTGACTGCAAATGCCTATCAGCATCTGTTCAAAGGCCTTCATGAGCAGGTATGTTTCTCAGGTGATATCGAAATTACCATGGAAGCCAATCCAGGCACTTATGAGCATGACCGTTTCCAGGCCTATCTGGATGTTGGGCTGAACCGGCTTTCTTTAGGTGTTCAGAGCTTTCAGGATGATAAGCTCGCTGCCTTAGGCCGTATCCACTGTGCGGATGAAGCCAGACAGGCGATTGCTTCAATCACAGGGGCCGGCTTCAGCAATATTAATATTGATTTAATGTATGGCCTTCCGGAGCAATCCCCTGAGGATGCAATGTATGACCTGAAACAGGCAATCGACCTTCAACCAGCACATATCTCATGGTATCAGTTAACCATTGAGCCCAATACTGTGTTCTATTCGAAAACCCCGATGTTGCCGGCCGATGATAAGCTCTGGGAAATTCAGGAGACAGGGCAGGGATTATTAGCATCGGCAAGCTTTGAACAGTACGAGATATCTGCATATAGTCAGCTTGGCAGACGCTCAAGACATAACGTGAATTACTGGCAGTTTGGCGACTATATAGGAATTGGTGCCGGAGCGCATGGGAAGCTGACGGATCTCACAACCGGACAGATTTTCCGTAACTGGAAAACCAGAATGCCAGCGAATTACCTTGCTGCAGATGGTCATCTCTCTCACGCTTTTGAAGCTGGTCGACGAGTACTGAAGACAGATGAACTGCCTATTGAGTTTATGATGAATGTGTTGCGGCTTCATGATGGGGTTGATGCCCAGCTCTATTGTGAGCGAACGGGACAAACTCTAGATGTAGTTAGTCGACAATTGAAATTAGCTCAGCAGAATGGGCTTTTGGAGCCTATGAGCTTAGAGAGAAACAGGCTCCAGCATACCCCTACAGGCAGGCTTTTTTTGAATGACCTCCTAGGACTGTTTGCATAGTGTTCAATCTCAAGTCAAAGCCATCTATCTTACTCCTACTATCTTACTCCTAGTAAGGCTTTATTACATGGCTTTAACCCCTCCAAACTTTGCAATCTCCATTGGGTGTAGTTCCATTGCCACGACGCACCATTCATTAGTCCTACATGATTACGCAGGCAAGAGCATACCTTATGGAAGTTCCAATACTACTGCCAATCTACACTTTAATCCAGTGAGCGTAGCTTCAACACAGACTCTGCCCCTTGCGAACTAAACTTTGCCTAGATTAGATCCATACTGTCATTGATCAAATGGCGGCAAGCTCCCTCAATGACTCAACTAGCAATCTGCTAGTCAGCATACAGCACCTTGTCATAGCAAAGCCGAGGACGGTTTTTTTTGAAGATAGTCTACACACTTATCAATGGCCTCACGTTTTGTCAGACCTCTATTACTCGCACTTTGCCGAATTCCCCTAACCACCTTGTCAGACTCTCCCCTGAGTCTCTTCAGGGACCGTTCTGCCACCCAACTTTCAATAGCCTCACCCACCTTGTCGTGTAGGCAGTGACCTGCTTTCTACCGATATTCAATACACAGATAAAGCCCATGATGATGGTTGCCTTAACTACCTTCTTTTTCATAATCTTGACACGCAGTTACCTCTGATGAGGCGCCTATTAATAACAATGACCAACTTCCGTTTCTGCTCCGGATTTCGCCTGAGCGCTGCCTAGAAAGCTTCTACTATCACGGCTTACTCGTTCTTTCTACACTGTCTCAGACTCTCTTATTCTTGGAGGAAGGACCGAATTTAACAACGTTGTCACTCTTCCGATCCATATCCATGACCAATTCTGTCGTTTGAGAATGGGGTTTTACCGTATAACCGGTGGCTACCTGTCCCATTCGTTTGCGATCTTTCTTCTCTCCCTCACTGAGCCCTGTGTGCAGCTTCTGTTGACTCTTTTGCACATTCTTCATGGTTGCTTCCCTCAACCATTCTTGGCGCACACCAAGCCCTTACCGTAAACCCAAGGGATCTCTAGGTCTTCTGTTCGCTCAATCACAACTTGCGCTGTTCGTAAAAAGCCTAAAAGTCTTGAGCTGTATCCGCTGCCAGTTGCACAGCCTGCCGTTTTCTACCCGTCCCTTGCCAACTCTAACGATGTCGTTTAATCGTCAGATCATAAGAGCGATCCATTACATCTCTGACCATGTTTTCCCCCATGCCATCAAAATCCTAGTCAGTACTTAAGTTTAACTGAGCATCCAGCGGAAACACGCTTTATTACTTCCACTGGCTGTAACTGCAACGGAACCAAACAAGCTGGTCAGTTATTGGGAGGTATTTTTTTTGCCGTGATTTCTTGGCTCACCGTCTCTACCCGTTACCGACGGCGGCTGCGGCTCATCATTGGCCTGCTTAATTTAGATACCTTTGGAGGAGAAAGCGCAACACTTCATTGCCTTCAGTATGGAATAGTTCTCTATGGTGCCACACTCTTGTTAGAGAGTTGATTCAAGGTGCTGACTGATAGCGTCCTAATGATTACGAGCCAGTGAGAAGAATGAATAATCTATGGTATCGGCGTAAGATGCGGTCACAATAGACGGTGTATGTAGTTATTAGTTTGACGGCATTATACACACATAATATCGTCTCTTCCACGGTACCGGATATATCGAAAACCAAGATGTTTTGGCAGCTACAACCTGCTAAAAACAATGCGCTTAGCATATAGATATTGATTCAATCGAATATGGCTATTTACGGTGGCAGATATACTAGAAATGAACCAGTAATAAGTGTATCGTGGTACGTAAACTACGTCAGTTATGCTGTCGGGAATTAATTAAAAGGTATCTACATATTTAAAATATTTATCCTTGCCAAACGCAATTCAGTGTACTCGTTTAAACAATAAGTCCCACACACCATGCCCCAGCCAATGGCCACGTTTTTCAAACTTGGTTAGTGGGCGAAAATCAGGCTTGGGGGAGTAACTGTTGCCAGCCGCCATGTTTTCGAAGCCTTCGGCTGCCGTCATGACCTCGAGCATCTGATCGGCGTAGTTTTCCCAGTCTGTTGCCAGATGAATGACACCATCCATTTCCAGCTTGGGGCAAATCAATTCAATAAATGCTGGCTGAATGAGGCGACGCTTGTTATGGCGCTTCTTGTGCCATGGATCCGGGAAGTAGATCTGTACCCGTGACAGGCTGCCAGCAGGCACACACTGCTTCAGCACTTCAACGGCATCATCACAATATGTTCTAAGATTGTTAATATCGGCCTGACGGGCTTCATTCAAAAGACTACCCACACCTGGGCGATGCACTTCAATGCCGATAAAGTGCTTGTCACTTTCTTGGGTTGCCATGGTGACCAGAGAGTGCCCCATGCCATAACCAATTTCCAGAACCAGTGACGCTTCATCAGCAAAAGCATTCAGGAAGCCTTCTGAGCCTTGTTCCCGAGTCAGTCCCCAGTTTTGCCAAGACTCATACCAACCTCGCTGCTGTCCTGTGGTCATGCGACCTGCTCGGAGCACAAAGCTCTTGATCTGACGCCTGTTGGTAATATCCTGCTGGAGGCTATCGCCAGTCCCGCCGACTAGTTTCACAGAATCGTTCATGGACTTATGAGTTTGTAGAAAATAATCATGGTAAGATAATGCTCAGAGCGTAAAATGCAAATTCTAAGTGCTGGAATAATCCCTGCCGACAAATATAGTCAACATTAATCAGGCAAGAATGAACTAAACACCAACAAGAGGTGTGATCATTACCAGCCAGCAAACATTGCTCAGGCTCAATAGATACAGGCTGCCTGAAAACAGGCTAATCCCTACGCAAAAGAAGCCAGCTCTCCACTTAAGTTTTTTTGAGGTAGAGTAATTTATCCACAGCAAGGCGACAAACACCAATGCCATACTATAATAGACTTGATAGTTGAAAGCGGTCTGGAATACGCCCATCTCCTCTTTCAGAGGAGAGGTCTTGGGCGTGGACGCCAAAGGCCCGACAGTGCCACTTATGACCTGCCCATTCATTCCCTACGAATCCCGGGCAAATTGGTAGCACTATCCGCTGCCAACAGCAGTCCTTCTTGGAAGTAACGTGAGCTGGTTTCAAACTCATCCAAATGAGCCAGCAGGTGCCCAAGCTCATTATAAACGTCGACTCTTTTACGGAGTCTCAAGCTGGCCTCCAGATACTCCCTTGCTTTGCCCCAGAGCTCATTTCTCAGTGCTAGGCGACCCAGAGCCAGAAGTAACTCTGGATCATTGGTGCGCTGATTTAGTAGCGATTCAGCAAACAGTAGCTGTTTCTTCAAATCCCTACTTGGGGTTTTACCGTATAGACGGATCAGCGGTTCACTGTAACAATGATTCAGGTTCTCTCTCAGCAGTAGTTCTGCTTTCCCCTCTGCCCCAAGACGTATCAGACAACCGCTGTAGCGATAGAGAATAACCGGATCCCTTCTCTGACTACGGCTGAGTCCGGACCAGATATCATCAGCAGGTTTCACCCGCGCCTCGGTAGATGGTCGATTGCGTCCATAGTTATATGCTTGCTCAAATAATTCCTTAAACGCCTGCTGTTCAAGCTGATGATACTCATCATCCTTCACCACTTTCTGTTTACGCAGCTTGGGCAGAAGTTTTTCAAGTGACTGCCAGTCATTCAGGCGGATATAGACCTGCTTCAGCATTTTCAGAATATAAGCATGACGTGGATACTTTTTGTGAAGGTGCTTCAGAGTAGCCAGAGCCTGTTCCAGATGGTTGCTGGCCAACTGAAGTTGACCCTGAGTGATGCCAATTGCCATCTCTGCACCATGGGCTTTGCTGTCTGCCTGTCTCAACCAGCTGGCGCTGGCTTCATAATTACCAGCCTCGTGGGCTGCTCTTGCTGCGGCCAAGTAGTTAATTAATGGAGACTCTCCACTTTTAGCAGCCTGCCCAAGAAGACGCTCTGCTTTGCGCCAGTGACCTTTGGTAAATTCTGCCAGACCTCGGTCGAACAGTTTCCTAGCTTTGGCTTGTCTGGCTCCGGACGAAAGTGGATAGATAAAGCTAAAGGTTCCTAGCAGCAAACGTAAGACAATAACTGTTAGCCAGATCAACCCTAGGGATATCACAACCAGCAGTAATAAGGCCCACAGGCTGCTTTCAAAGGTCATACCATCGTACGCAATCAGTACGTAACCACGATCATTGACCATGATATTGGCCAGTAAAAAGCAGGCAGAAACAATGATCAGGAAAAGTGCAAACCCCTTCATGAAATCTGCACTCCCTGCAGTGCCGGCTGATCAGGCTCAGTCACTGTATCAGTGTTTTCCCCATCTTCCTGGTTAGGCGTTGCCGGTTTGCTCTTCTCTTCGGAGTCTGAAGCAGATGAATTTTCCTGCTCTTTTTGTCCTGAAGTACTAGTTTCAAACTGATGTTCTTTCATGGCGTCCAGAGAACGATGGATGCTTGGCATTTGGGAAGTAATAGAAAGTCTCTGTAGGGCTGAAAGCTCTTCTACTAGTTGATTGCTGACACTACCACCCAGCATAAAATAACGATTCAGCCAAGAGTTGGCCTGTTTCAAACTGTTTTGATAAACCTCCTGCTGACCGGTGATCAGCGCCAGCTTACCCTGTTCGATTAACAACAGCATTTTTTGACGGATTAATTGATCCTGCTCTGGAGTCAGCAATACCTCAATAGGCTGTTCTCTTTGATTATTAATCCTGAACAACCCAGTGAATCGGTACCAAGTGTCAAGCAGCATATCTTTGATCGTTCCCTGCCAGCTTCCACCCTGCGGTGTATTCGTTTTTTCACTGGATAAGGGAGCATTATTGGGCTGCAAGACACTTCCTATATCTGCAATATGGCCATCATCAAGAATTACAAGCTCAGGGATCAGGTCAGCGACTGCCTGCAACCGTAGCCAGATACTTTCCTGGTTCAGTATCGTTGCAGCTTTCAAAACCGCCATGTCCTCTGCCAGCGCTTCTCTGATTGGGAATAGGGAATAGTCATCCAGCTGTCCCAGAATTTGTTCGGCACTGCCCATTAACTCCATGGCTCCCGTAACATCATTGACAGTTAACAGTCGCTGATTGGCAAGACGCAGAAGGTACTCAACTTCAGCAATACGCCATTGGTTGCGGGTAGAGCCTTCAAACTCTCTGACTTTTGCTGAAAGTGAGTCTATTCGGGAAAGGAGTCTGGCTTCACGTTGCTGCAGTTCACGCAGCAGTTCTTCCTGTTTTTCAATATCAGTCGAGGTACTCTGTGCCAAGATGGTCAGTCTGGCCTGCTGACGTGCAATTTGTGTTTGCAGCTGATCCATTCCTTCACTAAGAATGGACTGACTCTGCTCCAGAGGCATGGCACGCCAGCCAATATAACCACTGAGTCCCAAGGCACAGGCTGATATCAGAAGGGCTAATCCCTCCAGACCTTTACCTGTACCTTTGTTTGCACTTCTCGTGTCAGGCTTATTTTCTGGCTTAGATTCGTTCTCAGGCGCTTTGCTGCTATCTTCCTGCACGTCTTCTGGTTTGTTTCCCGGTAACCGGTCGGTATTATGGTCTGTATCGCTCACGCTTGGGCCTTCCGATTGTTCGAGAGTATCATCCGAGAGAGTGTCACGATCGTTTTTCTGGCTTAGAGGACTCGTGACCACCTCTTCTGGTGGTCCCACTCACTTTTCAAAAGAGTCATATTTAGGCTGTCCTGCTGTCCGGAAATAGTATGTGCCACGCGTCAACCGCTACGGACTCTATTCTTGGACCGCCTCCAATGCCTGCAACATCACTTCATTACCGGCTCCACGGGTATTGGTTACCTTCTGGAAACCAAGGCTATGGGCCTGTTTGGCAACCCGTTCACTGGGAACAAGCAGCCTACAGTAGGCTCGATAGGACATGGGCAAGTAATACCCAAGATTTGTCAGGGTTTCTCCACTACCACAGAGGATGACATTGATTGAATGGCTTTCCAACTTTTTTACGACCTCATTTCGCTCATAAACTGGACGGGAACGTTGATAAACCTCCAAAGTCTGGACTCTTGCTCCTGAGTTACTCAGTCGTTCCTCCAGTAAGCCTCGACCACCAACACCTTTGATTATCAGCAGTTCCCCACTTTCCATATTGCTAAAAGCATCAAGTTCCAGAAGCGCTTCGCTATCAACCCCATTTTCTGAAAACTGTGCCCTGACATCATAACTCCCAAGCTCTGAAGCTGTACTACTACCAATGGCAAACCACTGGCTATGTATGGGTAGCTGCGGCCAGTACTGTTCAATCAATTCCATCCCCAACTTTGCTGCTGGACGACTGGTAACAATGATTCTATCAAACTGATCCAGCGATAACAGGCAGTCCCTCACGCCCTGCGTTTCTGGTATGGCATCAATATTCAGCATAGGCATTGACCAAGCTTGGCCATTTGCCTTTTTTATAGCCCAAGTAAATGCCTGAGCCTGAGGTTCAGGTCTGGTTACCAGCGCCATGGTGTGCAACAGATTCATTGTGTTCCTCTACTATATGCCCGTAGAACCTGACATTGATCAGTGATGAGCCCACTCAGCAAGAATCCGGTCAGCACCCTGAGCCAACAGGGATTCAGCCACCTGAATGCCAGCAGACTCATACTCATGGGCAGCGCACTGCACTTCGCTTCGATAAATGGTCTGACCATCATGGCTGCCCACCAGCCCTCTGAGAAACAGTTGGTCATCCTTGAGCTCCGCAAATCCTCCAATGGGTACCTGACAGCCTCCATTCAAGCGTTTATTCATGGCGCGTTCGGCACCAACCTCGATTGCGGTTTCTTCGTCATGCAGAGGGGCAATGAGTTGTCTGGTTACTTCATCATCCATCCGCAGTTCAATACCAACGGCACCCTGACCGGCAGCTGGCAGGCTAATGTCTGTACCAAGATAAACTTTGATCCGGTCAGCCATCTTCAGTCGAATTAGTCCTGCGGCTGCCAGAATGATAGCGTCATACTGGCCATCATCAAGCTTGCTCAGGCGTGTATTAACGTTACCACGCAGAAAGTTGATGGTCAGGTCTGGGCGTACTGCCAATACTTGACATTGCCGACGAAGGCTGGAAGTACCAACAACTGCGCCCTGTGGCAATTCATCAAGAGAGGTATAGTGGTTAGAGACGAAAGCATCACGTGGATCTTCTCTGGAGCAGATCACACCAAGACCCAGTCCTTCTGGGAACTCCATAGGTACGTCTTTCATTGAGTGAACGGCAATATCGGCCAAGTTTTCCAACAGCGCATTTTCCAGCTCTTTGACGAACAATCCTTTACCACCAATCTTGGCAAGTGGCGCATCCAGAATACGATCCCCATGACTGGTAATGTTTACCAGCTCAACCTGAATATCCGGATAATGGAACTCCAGCTGTTGTTTGACATATTCTGCCTGCCACAGGGCAAGGGCACTATTTCTGGTAGATATGCGAACAGTTTTCACAGAAATGACAGTTTCCATTAGTAAATAAATGACCAGTCAGATGCTGGCAGGTAGTGAGGAAGATAATACGACATACAAGCTTTAAGAGACAGTGTTAGGGGCTATACTAGATTTCGAGCTTGCTATAAAGATTGCATAATTTTTTTGATCCTCGGCACATGCCGTCGGCTGATAGAAAGTGGCTCAGGTACCTCTTTGAGATGGATAAAACAATGACCTTTGTCATCCCGGGAAAGGCTTTCAATGGCATCACGACGCACCAGTGCGTTTCTGTGGATGCGGACAAAATGTTGACTGTGATCCTCTTCAAGTGACTTGAGAGGGTCATCAATCAGGACTTCACCATGAAGATAGTGGACACTCACATATTTATTATCTGCCATGAAGTAAAGTACATCATTGAGAGGAACCAGCTCTATTCCGCGCGAGGTTTTGGCGGCAATGTGCCCCTGCTCTTTGTTTTCTGGCAGGTGACCGTTCAGCCAAGCCAATTGCAGCCGGTTCAGCTTACTGCCACGTTGCAGGGACATGCTCAGGTCTTCCTGTCGAATAGGTTTCATCAGGTAGCCGACAGCTTGAGCATCAAATGCTTCCAGTGCGTGATTGTCATAAGCAGTGCAGAAGATAACTGCAGGCGGTTTTTCCATTGAACTTAAATGCTTGGCGGCTTCCAAACCACCCATGACGGGCATGCGAATGTCCATCAGGACAATATCTGGTTGGTACTGGCTGCAAAGGGCAATGGCGTCACACCCATTACTGGCTTCATGCTCAAGGGCCATAAAGTTATCAATCCGGCTAATCAGATAGCGTAACCGTTCCCTAGCCAGTGGCTCATCATCAACGATCAGTACATTCATCGTTCCAGTCATCTGTTCCTGTCAGTAAATTATCAATTGTATTGTCCCATCGACAGAGATATTGCACCCGTGCAATAAACCATTTGGAGCCTGATTGTTCTTTTATATCCGTGATCAGGCTGGCCTTGCTTCCATAAAGCATCTCCAGTCGTGAACGGATGTTGTTCAGAGCAATCTGATTGCCTTTTGAAATGGTCTCTGTATATGGCATCGGATTTTCTACAGAAATCTGAACCATTTAATTATTAACTGCAATGGTGATGTTGATGCAGCCACCTCCCTCTAATGGCTGGATCCCATGGTATACGGCGTTTTCCATCAATGGTTGCAAGGTGAAGGGAGGAATGGTCATTCTTTGTGGAAGCTCGCAGATTTTCCAATCGACCTGCAGGCGGTCTCCAAGCCTCTGCTGTTCGATACGAAGATAGCTTTCACTGATCTGTATTTCTTTATGAATAGAAACCACCGAACTTCGGTTTTGCAAGCTGGCTCTGAACAGGTCTGAAAGGTCTTCCACAGACTGCTCTGCTTGTTCAGGGTTCATCTGAATCAGGCTGGCAATGATATTCATGCTATTGAATAAAAAGTGAGGTCTAATATTTGCCTGCAAAGAGTCCAGATGCGCATTGTGAATAACCTGCTGCTGTAAATCTACTTCGTATTTAATGTAGAAATAGCGAAACAGCATGGCGGATATGATCAGCGCAGACAGCAGGTTGCGATTTACCTGTTGCCAGTCTGGTATGAAATGTATGGGAGTCAGGAGAATCTGGGCGAGCAGGGTCAATATCAGAGTAATAATCTGAACACCCAGCAGGAAAATTGTGACCGATTGCCATATAAGCAGTTTTTTCAAAAAGGGGCGAACCAAGTAAAGAAAAGCACTGCTGGAAAGTACAATCAACTGAACGAACAGTGACAACATAGCCAGCCGTGTCCAGCTGAACGGAATCTCACCTGCCAAGGCAAGCACCTGAACCAGTACAAATAGCTCTGAAATCAACATCAGCACGAAGACTGACTGACCAGACCTACAGTCAGGAAGAAAAAAAGCGTCTCTATAATAGTTTGTTTGGATCATAACCTTAGTGGTTCTAGTTCCCACACTTATTGTGATAACCCATACTCTATTATAAGTTTTCTGCTCTAAAAATTTAAAAGCTATCCATAAGTGTTATCGTAAGCACAGCTATTCTCTTGCCTAAGAGACAGCCATAAGCAATGAAATCAAACCGATACACCGATATAATGCATTCTCTCTCAATGGGAGAACGATGGATTAGCCTTAATTGTACGATCATCTTTAAAAGATGAAACCTGGGAGGGGTAAGAGATCAATGTCGGCAAACAATAGTGAAAAGAGCAGTAACCAACGGTGTGGTGGTCGTTTCAGTGAAGGTGTCGATGCCCGTGTCGCTCGTTTTACCGCTTCCATTGACTTTGACCAGCGTCTGTATCGCCATGATATTCAGGGATCCATGGCTCATGCAAAAATGCTGCAGCAGTCAGGTATACTCACTGAAGACGAACTGAGTGCCATTCTATCTGGTCTCAAGAGTATTCTTGAGGATGTTGAGCAAGGTCGTATCGACTGGTCAATTGAGCTCGAAGATATTCACATGAACATTGAGGCTCGTCTCACCGATCGTATTGGTGATGCGGGTAAAAAACTCCATACCGGGCGATCACGAAATGACCAAGTCGCGACAGATATTCGCCTTTGGTTGCGTGATGAAATCGATGTTATTTCCGGAGAGCTAAAGCGATTACAGGCTGGCCTAGTGGATGTTGCCGAGCAAGAAGCAGATACCATCATGCCTGGGTTTACCCATCTGCAGATTGCTCAGCCGGTGACATTTGGTCATCACCTGATGGCTTGGTACGAGATGCTGGTTCGGGATTATGAGCGCCTTCAGGATTGCCGCAAGCGTGTGAATATCAGTCCATTGGGAGCCGCAGCACTAGCCGGAACCACTTACCCTATTGATCGTGAATTTACTGCTTCAACTCTAGATTTTTATCGTCCCTCTCGTAATTCTCTGGACTCTGTCAGCGATCGGGATTTTGCTATTGAATTCTGTGCTGCCGGGGCTATGATTATGACTCACCTGTCACGCATGTCAGAAGAATTAGTGCTTTGGACTTCTGCTCAGTTTAACTTCATTGACCTGCCAGACCGCTTCTGTACAGGCTCGTCTATCATGCCTCAGAAGAAAAATCCGGATGTGCCCGAGCTGGTAAGAGGTAAAACCGGTCGTGTGAATGGTAACTTGGTTTCACTGCTAACCATAATGAAGTCTCAACCACTGGCTTACAACAAGGATAACCAAGAGGACAAGGAACCACTGTTTGATACGGTGGATACTCTCAAGGGTTGTCTGCAGGCTTTTGCTGATATGGTGCCGCATATTCAAGCCCGGAAAGAAACCATGCTTGAGGCGGCTCGCATGGGTTTCAGTACGGCTACAGACTTAGCTGATTACCTAGTTCGCCGGGGAATGCCGTTCAGAAATGCCCACTCCGTTGTGGGAAAGGCAGTGGCCTTTGGAATTAAAGAAAGGCGTGACCTGTCTGAGATGACGCTGCCCGAGCTTCAGGTTTTCTCAGATACTATCGAGCAGGATGTGTTCTATGTTTTGACGCTAGAGGGTTCTGTGAGTGCACGTAACCACCTAGGAGGAACAGCGCCAGAGCAAGTCAGATTAGCCGTTTTCAATGCCCGTAAAACACTGTAAACGTTCGCAGGAGTAGTGAGTTTTGATTCCCAATGTCTTTCACGGGAATCAAAAGCTCATCCTCTGTTGACAAAATCCCTTTTTAGCTGTTTGTAATGCCATGAGCTTGTTATTACATCAGATTGTGCTGCGGCAAGCCGAGTGTGTTCCTTCCTCAATGGCCTCGGTTGCAAAGACCAGTGGTTTGATTACCATACTGTTTCCCGTCAGATTCGAGCGGTTGCGGCCGGACTGCAGAAGTTTGGTTTGATCCAGCATGAACGGGTTGCGATCTATCTGCCAAAAATTCCGGAAGCCGTTTTCAGCTTCTTTAGGACAACAGCGACAGGTGGAGTCATGATACCTGTTAATCCAGTACTGAAGGCACCTCAGGTTTTTCACATACTAAAAGACTGTAATGTCAGAGTGCTGATTACCAACAAAGCCAGTTACCAACAGCTCGAAGCAGAAATTCATCAATGTCATGACCTTATCCACATCATTCTGGTTGATGGCGATTTTGTCGATGCTGAGCCTGTGAATACCGTCCTCTTGATAGACTGACCAGCAATACCATGAATTGGGCGAACTTTCTCCAGCCTTATGCTTGGTGGCAACCGATATCGTCCATTGATACTGATATGGCGGCTATTATTTACACTTCTGGTAGTACAGGAAAGCCCAAAGGCGTAGTTCTCTCTCATCGAAATATGGTGTCCGGAGCCAGCAGTGTTGCTGAGTACCTAGGAAATACACCAGAAGATCGATTATTGTGTGTTCTGCCGTTCAACTTTGATTACGTTTTTAGTCAGTTGACGACAGCGTTTCTGGTAGGTGCCAGTTGTTACCTACTGGAATATCTGCTGCCTAGAGATGTTATTAAAGCGATAGAACAGCAGCAGATAACGGGCCTTGACTTAGTTCCACCGCTCTGGGTACAGATTGCTGAGTTGAGTTGGCCTGAAGGTGCTGGTAACAGTTTGCGCTACTTTATCAATACGGGTGGTATCATGCCTACGGCAACACTGACGGTTCTACGTAAGCGCTTCCGGTATGCAAAGCCTTACCTTATGTATGCGTTGACCGAGGCTTTCCACTCCTGCTTTCTACCTCCAGAAGCCGTGGCTTTAAGGCTTGGATCTATAGGAAAAGCAATCCCCAATGCGGATGTAATGGTCATCAATAAGTTGGGTGAACTCTGTGGCCCTAATGAGCCAGGGGAACTTGTTCATCGCGGCGCATTAGTGAGTATGGGGTACTGGAATGACCATACACGAACAGCTGAACGTTTCAGGCCTGCACCCTGTGCTATCCCTGAAATTACTAATAAGGAACTGGCGGTACGGTCTGGTGATCTCGTAAGGAAAGACGGCTATGGATATCTTTATTTTATTGGCCGTCGGGACGACATGATAAAGACTTCCGGCTACCGCGTCAGCCCTACAGAAATGGAAGAGGTTATTTATTCTTCAGGTATGGTCACTGAAGTGGTGGCAATTGGAGTTCCTCATCCCCGCCTTGGGCAAGCTATTGTTCTAGTGGTGGTCAGCGGTGATAACAGTGCCATTCATGAGTCATCGCTGGTTCGTCACTGCCAGCTTACATGACCCCCATGAAAGTTATTCAACAACCCTCCATGGCTAGAAATCCCAACGGTAAAGTAGATAGAAAGCTGTTACTGGATGCCTACTTGAACCTGTTTTTGAATACAGAGTTCAAAGAAGAGACTATCTTGTGAAAGATATTGTAAAAGAGAGTATGAGTAAAGAACACCATCGCCTAGAGGCCTTACGGTCAAGGGCTCATCAATTATTGATTGCCGGGCATACCGTTCCTGAGTTGGTTAATATAGTTGGTTCATCTCCTTGTTACATATACGATCGGGCTGCCGTTTCGGAAATGGTTTTGCAGTTTCGTCAGCAGATGCCTGAAGAGTTGAAACTGCATTATTATATTAAAGCTAACCCCATGCATGCAGTTGTTGGGCATATGGCACGGGGTGTTGATGGACTGGATGTGGCCTCACATTGGGAAATGCTTACTGCGCTTGGCAGCGTTATGCCTGCGGCCAATATCAGCTTTGCAGGACCGGCAAAGGGTATTCACGAACTCAGGCCGGCTGTTGCTGCCGGTATTACGGTCAATGCTGAGTCACCACTTGAACTTCAGAGGTTATCTCAGTGTTATGATGAACTTGGAACCCTCCCCGTGTAGCGTTTAGAGTTAACCCAGACTTTGAATTGAAATATTCAGGTCTGAATATGGCTGTAGGCCAGAAGCAGTTTGGCATTGATACTGAACAAATGCTTCCTCTTCTGGCCATGCTTGATCTTGATAAAATCGATTTTCATGGCTTTCATATCTTCTCTGGATCCCAGAACCTAAAGCCAGAATCCCTGATCAGAAGTCACCAGCAGACATTTGAATTGGCTGCCATACTGGCAGAGCAGGCTCCTGCTCAGGTACGTCATATTAATATTGCCGGGTGGTTAGGTATTCCCTACTTTCCAGGTGACCAAATATTAGAACTGAGTGAAATTGCGGAGAATCTTCAGTCGCTTCTAGATCACCGGCCAGAGTCTCTCAAATCAGCAGAGTTTGTGATGGAGTTAGGTCGCTGGCTGGTGGGGGAGGCCGGTTACTATATATGTCAGGTGACAGATAAAAAGGAATCTCGAGGGCAAACATTTCTAATGACCAACGGTGGTTTGCATCACCATTTGTCAAACTCCGGTAATTTTGGTCAGATTATTCGGAAAAACTATCCTGTTGTTTTGGCTAGTTGTCTCGAAAGTGAAGACAGGGATGTAGTTGAAGTTGTTGGTCCGCTCTGTACCCCATTGGACGTTGTAGGAGCAAAGCTTGCGTTACCAAAGGCAGAAGGTGGGAGACTTCATTGTTGTTCTGCAGTCAGATGCTTATGGGGCAACAGCAAGCCCACAGAAGTTTCTTGGACATCATGAGGCAGTAGAGCTATTAATTTAAGTTTAGAAAGCCAAGCCGTAGAATACTGGTTTGGGAATTAAATGCTGAGTTAATCAACATGGGTTCAACACTGCAATTATGGCTACAACCACTAGATTTTAAAATCTTAAGGTATAGAGATGTTTTTTGAAAAGCGATCAATGACTCCTTTTGAGCCTTTGTCAGCCAATAAAGTACTCAAATCACTCTTTCCCTGTAACATGAATATGTACACAAAGGCTGAAGCCTGTGTAGCGCAAGGGATTATCTCGTAGAACTAACGTTAATCAGGTAATTGCCTCAGCAAACCTATATACAAAAGAACAGAGCCAACGGTTTCGAATAATTCGGTACCAAGATCATAGTCATTAACCTTGATACCAAACGTTTCTTCCATCGCGGTAATCAATCCTACCACTGCCACAGAGTCGAACTCCGGCAGAGCGCCAAGCAGCTCAGTACTTGCATTGAACTCGCTGGCATCCAGCTTCAGAAGATCGGCTAAAATGGCGTTCAATTGTTCCAGCTTGGTCATTTATCATCCAGAGAGGTAATACAATCGCCCTTTTCAAATCCCCTATTGCACTGGTCAGGTAACCATATTCATAACATGATTGAAAGTTTGTTTGGTGAAACATTGGTAATGTTAAACATTCCCTAGCTATGGTACAACTGTGAGTCTCTTACAATATGAAATAAGCCTGAAGAGAAGCCTTATTTTAGGCATGAAATGAGCCTGTTATTCATGATCTTTCGCACATAATTACTTGATGAAAATAATAATGAATACACGGCTCATCAAACGCTCAAACAGGTAGAGTAACTACTTCAAACAACGATGAATATCGAGTTCATCTGGGAATCAAAAAATGAATGTTATCAATTGATTGAGACCACCCTCAGATATTTCCGATGCCGCAATCTGAGCAAGCCGGAGAAGTGGATAATTAGGTAATATTTAACCGTTGCTTCAGGCTATTCCAGAGCCCATATTCCCAGCTTGATCAAGAAGTACCTTGATCCAAGCTGCCTGAAGCGTAAACAGCGGACGATCAATGGATTTGGGTGAGGTTTGACTAAGCATCCAGCTGAAACACGCTTGATTTCTTCAACTGCCTATAACTGCGACGCCTGACTACGACAGAACCAAACAAGCTGGTCAGTTGTCGGGAGGTATTTTTGCTAACGTGATTTCTCTGCTCACCGTCGCTACCAGTACCAACGATTGCCGCAGCTCATCATTGACCTGTTTATCCACATATCATTGGAGGAGAAGGCGCAACACTTCATTGCCTTCAGTCCTGATGCCTCTATATGGTGCCATGCTCTTGTTGGATAGTGAATTCCAAGGTGCTGAATCGTAGCGCCCAAATAATCACTAGCTGGTGAGAATAATGAATAATCGGTGGTATTGGTGTAGAATGCGTTCACAATAGATGGTGTTATGCAGTTATTGGTTTGACGACGGTATATAATCATAAAATCGTCTCTTTTTTGTTACCTGATATATCGAAAACCATGATGTTTTAGCGGCTGCATTGTTGTATCAAAGGAACAATACCCAACCGAATTTAACAATGGTACCGCTCTCCCGATCCATGTCCTATGCTGCCGTTCTAGTATTGGGTTTTACCGTATAAACGGTGGCACCTGTGCCATTCGTTTGCAATCTTTCTTCTCTACCGAACTGAGCCTAGTTTGCAACTTCTGCTGACTCTTTTGCGCGTTCTTCCAGTTGCTTCCCTCAACCATTTCAGGCGCATCACTAAGCCATTACCGTCAAAACTGAAAATCTGCAGGTCTTCTGTTTGCTCAATCCCAACCTTGCGCTGTTAGTAAACAGCTTCAAAATCTTGAACTGTATCCGCTACCAGTTGCATAGCCCATCGTTTTCCAGCCATACCATGGCAACTCTCACGATATCGCTTAATCGTTCGATCATAAGACGAGCCATCACATCGCTGACAATTTCCCCCTCATACCATCAGAGTACTTGTCAGTATTGAGGTTTAACTGAGCATCCATCTGAAATACGCTGGTTTACTTCATCTGGCTTTAACTGCGATGCCTAGCTACGACAGAACCAAACAAGCTGATCAGTTATCTGGAGGTATTTTCCCTGACGTGATTTCTCTGCTGACCGTCACTACCCGTTACCTACGATTGCTGCGGCTCATCATTACCTGTTTATCCAGATACCCTAGTGGAAGAAGACACAACACTTCGTTGCCTTCAGTCTGGATATAGCTCACTATTATGGCGCCATGCTCTTGTTGGAGAATGGATTCAAGGCGCTGAATGATAGCCTACAAATGATCAAGAACCGATGGGAAGGATGAACAATAGATGGTATTGGCGTAAGATGCGTTCACAAAAGACGGTGTTATAGAATTATTGGTTTGACGACGTGATATAACAATAAAACCGTCTCTTTTTCATTACCGGATATATCGAAAATCATGATATTTTAGCGGCTCCATTATCGTATCAAAAGAGCCGCACCATACTGATTGTTACCGCGCAGCATCCACAGGTCGGTAATCCTTAAAAGATTTCCAACAACATTGAGTTGCCCAGTATTCTGCAAGAATGTTGTCGTCAACCAAAAGGGTCACCTACCTGCCGCCAACCAACAAACCACATCTGCCCATAGGCTTCATAGACCATCATCGACACAGTATTAGACAGATTCAAGCTTCGGCTATCTGGTAGCATCAGTAATCTCAATACCTGATCCTCAGGCAAAGACTCCAAAATATCTGCGGGTAATCCATTAATCCTAGCCCAAACATCAGAGCATCTCCTTCCCTAAATTCACAGCAACTGTAATGACTGGTGTCCTTGGAGCTCAGTGCCAGAACCCGTCCCAGTTTAACCATCTCAACAAAGCTTTGATAATCATGATGAATTTTCACCTCGTAAAATTCATGATAATCCAACTAGCCCAGTTTCAGTCGCTGGTAATCACACTCAAAACCAAGCGGTTCAATCAGATGAAGGCGAAAGCCGATATTGGCACAGAGCCTGATGATATTACCGGTATTAGTGGGGGAGTAGTGTGGGATGTCCAGGCCGGTAGGGAACAACATCAAGCATGGGCTGATCCAACGAATGACAGAGCTGCGATCATAGAGCATCAACCACTCTCTGGACCACTGAAATCACACTGAGCACAAAGTTTTTTTGCTACCGGGATTAAGACTTAAATGTAGCTACAGATCTCAGAGAAAGGCCTGCAAATTACTCCCTTTGCAGTCTTTGTTATCTCCGTGATTAGAGTAGTCTAACCAGCCATGGGAAATCAGAAGATCATCACCGGCGTTAAAAAAGGGCGAGCAGATCACCGGCACAGTGGAACAATGTACTGTCATTCTGGTTATGGTCGTAAGAAGACAGATCAATTGCCAAAAGGCTCAACCAAGTCATTCATACTAAGAGACGTCCTTAAGATATAGCTTATGAATCAGGTATTCAATCTGGATATAGGCAGTTGGTATTTATGTGTAATCAACAGTTATCAGTATTTAAACAACCAAGATTACACAGCGCACAGAGTTTTTATTTTCATAGTCCTCTGCCCCCAGTGAAAACCCAAAAAAAGAAAATGTTACTCACCGGCTTCCATAACGTGATAGCAAAAAATAAACCTTCATGCGACCTCCATGGATGGTAGAGGTACTGATAATGCACGACTGCATGGAAGCAGGAGGTAGAGACACATGGACCGGTGAGCAGTTAACGAACCTCCGGCATAGCCTGAGGCTTATTTGATTACACCCTCTAAGGGCTTTGATTGCGCCCAAGGGCGCTCATACCAATCAATATGTATGTGGTTCCCTTTCTACGACGCCATATTCATTAGTTCTCTATGATTACAAAGGCGAGAGCATGCCTTATGCAAGTTTCAATACGCCAGCCAATCTACACTTGAATCCAGTGAGCGTAGCTTCAATACAGACTCTGCCCCTCGCACACTACACTTCGCCAAAGTTAGATCCATACGGGCATTGATCAAATGGCGGCAAGCTCCATCAATGACTCCACTGGCAATCGGATAGCCAGCATCCAGCGGCTTGTAATAGCATGCCTAGGACGGTTGTTTTGGAAATAGCATGCACACTTATCACCAGCCTCTCGTTTTGTTAAACTTCTCTTGCTCGCACTTTGCCAGACTCTCCACTGAGTATCTGCAGGGACCATTCTGCCGCCCAGCTTTCAATAGTTTAATCCCCCTTGTAAGGTATACAGTGACCGGCTTGCCACAGATATTCAAGTACATGGATAAAGTTCATGATAATGGTTGCCTTAACCACCTTCTTTTTCATAATCTAGGTAATAGGTGTCCGTTGATGAGAGTGCCCATCAATAACAATGACCAACTGCCGTTTCTGCTACGGATCTAGCATCAACGCTTCCTCGAAAGCTTCTTCTATCACGGCTGCCGCCTCTCTTTCTACACTGACCCACACGCTCGTATTTCTATATGGAGAACGGAATTTAACAAGTTGTCACTCTTCATATCCATATCCATATCCATATCCATGACCGATTCTTCTGTTCTAGGATTGTGGTTTACCGTATACACGGTTGCTACCTGTACCATTCGTTTGAGATATTTCTTCTCTACCGGACTGAGACTGGTTTGCAACTTATACTACTCTTTTGCGCGTTCTTCTGGCTTGCTTCCCTCAACCATTCTGGGCGCATCACAAAGCCATTACTGTCAAAACTGAGGATCTGCAGGTCTTCTGTTTGCTCAATCACGACCTTGCGTTGTTCGTAAAAAGCCTCAAAGTCTTTAGCCATATCCGTTTACCAGCAGCATAGCCTGTCGTTTTCCAACTATACTAGGGCAATTATCACAATGTCGTTTACTCGTTCGATCATAAGAGCGATCCATCACATCGCTGACAATTTTTACCCTCATGCCATCAGAGGACTTGTCAATATTAAAGTCTAACTGAACATCCGGCTGGGACACGCTGAATTGCTTCGGTTGGTTGTAACTGCAACGGCTGACTACGGCAGCACCAAACAAGCTAGTCAGTTACCGGAAGGTATTTTTGCTGACGTGATTTATCTACTCCACGTCGCTACCAGTTACCGCCGATTGCTGCAGTTCATCATTGGCCTGCTTATCCAGATACCATTGTATGAGAAGGCACGAAACTTCGTTGCCTTCAGTCCGGATATAGCTCTCTATGGTGCCATGCTCTTGTTTGATAGCAGATTCCAAGTACTGAGTGATGGCGTCTAAATGATAACGAGCTGGTGAGAAGAATGAATAATCTACGATATTGGCGTAAGATGCGTTCACAATAGACGGTGTGATGTAGTTATTGACTTGACGCCGTTAGATCACCATAAACCCGTCTCTTTTTCGTTACCGGATATATCGAAAATCCTGATGTTTGAGCGGCTGCATTGTCGTGTCAGAAGAGCCACACCATTTTTATATCCACTGAAAGTTTAAAATACTTGACTCCCCAATGGCTACAGCGCAGACAGTGCTCGCTAGTACAATATAATTATGTTTGATCTGCCGGCTATCGACGTGTAAGTTGGGCGTTATTATCTGGTTTCCATAGTTTGGTCTTATGGTAGTATTGGCTGCAGCCTTGAAAACCAAGGGGATGTTCGACTTTTCGGGAAAGTAAGAAAAGTCAAACATCGCGTCTTTAAAGTTCTTCGCAATCTCAATTGCGCACTTACCCCTCAGGTAACCAACCACTGGTAAAACTAGATATTCCGGATGGAAACTAATGCGCATATGTACATGATATGGCATCTAATGATCCTTCAAAATCTCGCACCATTGTCTTCTGGCAAGTTCATGACAAGTTTCTCCAAACTACTCTCGATGCATTGATATAGCAATGATTTCCCTAACACTTTTTTAGCTGCCATAGCAAGTTCCTGTTCATCCACGACCGGTGCCAGCTAACCATTAGTCAAGTGCTTTATCTGTCGATTATAAAACACTTCGATATATTCAAAAAGTGCCTACTTTGCTTCTCACCTAGGCTGGTAGCCCACATGATAAGTTAGTTCTGTCTTAAGTGTATCGAGATGTTCGACTTTTCTGACTTCCCAAGAAGTCGAACATTTCAAGGTTTTCAATGGCTTCAGCCAATATGACCACATGGACAAGCAATGGAAAACCGAGAATACGCAAAATTTACACGCCTCTAGTCGCCAGATTAAGCATATTATATTGCACACCTTACACATTCGCATTGTAATTATTAGAAGGCTTGGAATTTTAAACTCCCAAGGACTCTAAAAAAATCGAACACCTCGTGCGTGTAAATGAAAAAACCCCTAGGCTACAGCATTATCCCAGTAGTTCCCTTTGCAGCTCATGCTACATATATAGCCATTGTCGTTAAGTAATTGCTGATAGCCATCAGAGACATATTGACTACCACGATCACTATGAACCACAAGACCTTTCTGTGGTACGCGCGCCATAGCCTCATTTCCAGCCAGTCAGTGACCAGCGTTGCTGTCATTCTTTCGCCCACAGCCCAACCCATAACGCACTTAGAGTACACGTTAATGAAGACAGACAGGCTCCGCCATCCCTCTCGAGTTGACACATACATAATGTCGCCAGCATACTCCTGATTGGGCTGTGCCAGCTGAAAATCTCGACCTAACACATTTCCTGCCACTGGTTTGTTATGACAAGAATTTGTGTTGCTCTAAACTTCCACCTAGTTAGGTAAACATGCAAATTAGCAAAGAATTAGTCTCATGTATGGCCTTGATATTGACCTTCAATGTGGGTCTTCCTAGGATCTTTTCGACTCAGGACAGAAACGCCAATCGTAATAGCCTGTGCAGGTTATCGACATAACCAAGCACATTGCTCTGATACTGAAGCTATCATGATGATCTCTGATAAACCGGAATCTTAGAGGCTTTCTCTCGCGAAGAAGGCTGCCGCCTTTTTTAAGATGGGGGTGTTCCCTTGCTACAACCCCACTTCCATTAAGTCTCCATGATTACGAAGGCAAGAACATTCCTTATGGAAGTTCCAATACACCTGCCAATCTCCACTGAAATCCAACGAGAGTACTTCAACACAACCGCTGGCCCAGACAAACTCCACTTTGCCCCAGTTAGATTGATCAAATGGAGGCAAGCTCCATCAATGACTCCACTGGCTATCTGATAGCCAACATACAGCTCCTTGTCGTAGCATAGACTTGGACGGTTTTTTGAAGATAGTCTGCACCTTATCAACGGCCTCCAGTTTTGTCAGACCTTTCTTGCTCACACTTGGCCGTATGCCTTGGGCAACCTTGTCAAACTCTCCCCTAAGTATCTTCAGGGACCGTTCTGGCACCCAGCTTGTAATAGCCTCATCCACCTTGTCGTGTAAGCAGTAACCGGCTGTCCACGGATATTCAAGTATCAAGGCGCTGAATGATAGCGTACAAATGATCACGAGCTGGAGAGAAGAATGAATAATCTATGGTATTGGCGCAAGATGTGTTTACAAGAAATGGTGTGATGGAGTTATTGGTTTGACCACGTTATATCACCATAAAACCGCCTCTTTTTCGTTACCTGATATATTGAAAACCATGATGTTTAAGTGCCGCATTGCCGTATCAAAAAACCGCACCATTTTAAGATAGCATGCTCCTCTTTAAGCCTTGCTGCTTCATTTACGTAAACGTTTAAGCACATTGTATACGTGCTCATCATTATTCTCGACTTTCCCAGATACCTTAGGTAGATGATACTTGGCAATCCAAGGGTGCAGAGTATAAACGTGAACACCAAGATCTTTGGCTGTTACAGTTACTTCCTAATCTCATTCTACAGACAGTTTCACAGCTGATTCCTTGAACTCTGCCGTATGGGTTTTAGCTTTCTGTTCTGACATATGGACACACCTTAGAGAGCTGTGATACTACCAGAGTCTGTGTATCAGAATAACTATAACCACTTCACTTTAGACCCGCCATGCGCTTTGTATGCACAAGAAAAGTAAGCATTCCAAATAGCCCATCCAGCTCTCAGTCATGGTTGTTCATTAGTTCCTTATTGATTTTCTGTATCATCCCTGATGTGACTCGTTCCTCTCCAAACACTACACAGGCTGCCAGACAACAGGCAGTTGACAGGCGAAAGCCTTTTGCTTGCTGGATTTTGTAGTGCCCCCCGTAGCGTGTGAGTGATTTATAATCACAGCTAATATGGTATGTACTATTTTTGGCGTGTGATTCTGGAACAATATTGATCGTACCAAAGTCCCCCCGTAAAGCAAATTTCTTTCTGTCCTGACGTGAAAAAAATTGTATCAGATCACTGAGATCCATTGTTTAAGTCTCTTGTTATTATCAAACTTTGCCTGCACGTTTTTAATGCATCAGCTATGCCATTAATGTTGGTTATCTTCTCCACCAAGGTGTTGATTGATATTTTCCTCTTGGTATATAATCTTTATTTGGGTAAATAGTTGGTTTATGTAACGAAGAGAAACATTTGGTTAGTAAAGTTGAAGTGTTTTTAGTTTGAATAAGTATAAGTATACTTTTGATTAGAAGAAATAAGGTATGATTTTCCTGAACTGAAAAAGCAGATCTTATTACTGTCTTTCTCTACACATATCAGGAATATACCGACTCGTAAAAAGCACCTATAATTTGGATTATCGTCCATTATCTCCCCGTCAAGACAACCACATGTCCCTCTTGATTATTGATCGTTAACTCATTAATCCCCTGAAAACAGAACAATACCAATCTGCTGGTGTGGTTCTGGCAAGCCTTTTTCTTATGGTTTGGAAAGAATCGACTTTGTCTTTTCAGCTCATGTCTTATTCTATACTGTAAAGCAGCGTAGACAATAAGACATAGTGTCATTACCATCAGCAGCGCTTCAATGCGTCTAGGCTTTTTTATATAAAGGGACAACACTAGGAAATCGTGACCCTTCATAAATCGTAATCCTATTTCAACATGTTGCCGCGCCTTATTGGTATACAACAATTTATCTGCATTCAGATCGTCCTGATTCAGGTCATTCGTGTCCAGAATAAAGCAACTAAGTGAACTATGTGCATCCTCGTACTTCTCGCATGCTATGAAGCAGACTGCTTGTACATGGTATTTCATGTGATCAGGCCCACCATCCGTCATTGGACGCCATTTTTCCTATAGCAGGACTTGCTGATAACCTATGGCGCTGAGTTTTGACAGTATTTACATTGCTTTTGCCAGAGATAAAATACTTTCAAAACATCATCACGGCAGCGAAATACCTTTGGATGTCGTTCCCTTGCTACGACAATGCAGCCTCACTCAACAAAATTCAGTTTCATCATAAAGGTATGAGCCCTGTTAAGTTATTTAAGCACTATGGTCAGGAACAACAATACCGTGACCAGCTTTTCAAATGGTGATGGCCGAATAAGTTTGAATGTCCGATGTGTTGTTGCTTGGAGTATTGCACTATAAAAACCAGTTGACTCTACCAGTGCAACCTCTACCGTCACCAGACATCATTGACCAGTGGCCCATTCTGGAAGATGGCAAACTGCCATTTACCACTTGGCTTCTAGGTATGTTTTTAATGTCTCAGACCAAGAATGCATATTGGCCATAGAGCTCTCAAGACAGTTGGGAATCTATCTTGGGTGGTGACAAACATGGAAGAGGTTCTGAAAACAAACACCCCTTTGTTGTCACCGTGCAAACCAACGAGGACCACCCCTCCCTAGGGTATATGCGTTTCAGCATGGTCACCAGTTCCCTGAAAAAGGAGCTGTAACTCTTGGCGCAAAAGCATCTTGGTGATTATCCCTGCTGTGTTGTCAATGATGACCTAGGTGCATTCACAGGAATAGCCGACACCGGACTCCCACATACAGCAATGGTGACAAGTGGTGGGCACGAACCGATGCCGAATGAGTTGTTAACGTTGATCAGCACCACGATCGGGAACGTCAAAAATTCTCTAAAAGGCAGTTCCCTCAATATTAATTCGAAGCATCTGCCAATATGCCTTGCTGAATATTGTTATCTATTCAACCGGCGCTTTGGTTTGAAAGCAATAGTATCAAGGCTGGGTTACATGGCTGAGCGAACTTGACACAAGGTAGCAAGGCTCCTCAAGCTGGCTGAGGCACGGTGATAACCTAGAAATAATATACAAACTCACCCATGACGCTAGAAGCAATTTTAAGGGTAAGCTGTTTATACGCCGAGGTAACACACCAATTTACATAAATCGTAAAGTACAGGTGCAGCTACTATACTTTATATGGCCCAGCCAAAGAAGTACTGAGAGTACTTGGTCGTTCAGTACCCTCAGTTTAACCGCTTCCGGAATTCTTGTTTATGGTGGGGTTTTATTGCCAAAAATATTCATTCCTGATCAAACCTTATGGCAATTGTTTATTATTTATAAAGTGCACCATTATCAGAGCCTTGTCGCTATTGTCCAGTACCATCTCAAGAAGTTCCAGTGACCTACCTCATACGTGCTTTATTACACCAATATTTTCTGTTAAAGATCTGAAAGTGATTTGTAAGCTTCTCTCAAATATTGGCACTTTATTGCATATTGTTTGTCTCATACAGTGGGCCTCAGGAGATTAGGCTCTTGCGTGTTAAGTGGTGACAATTTTAACCGGTATTTGCTCCCCCTGCATTTATCATTTAAACCCGGTACCTACGACCATAATCCCGGGTTCTTCGAAACTCTGATGTCAATGTTTTGTTTTAATGGAACTTCGTGGAGTTTGTTCGTTACAAATATATGAGAACATGGAAAAGCCAGCAGCTTAGTCCTTGTTGCTTGTTTTGCACCTTGTGTTGGCAGCAAGTTAAATTTAAGGCTGCTACCTAACAGCTGAAGCTATAAAAGCCAGCATCCTTCCTAGGATGCTGGCTTTTGCCTCATTTTCGTGATGTAACTCTAATTGGTCGCTCATTGTTGTAGCTCTTGAGCTACAACAATGCAGCCGTTAAACAGTATGGGTTTCGATGTGCAGGTTCAGGAAAAGAGACAGCTTTATGGTGATATAATGTGGTCAAACCAATACTACATTTATTCCCCAAGCACGCTACTGAAACCAACCTTGGCCATCATATTATTGATCTGGCGCCTAGATGGCATCTCGTTATTTCCATGAGTGCCTTTTACTAGGAATTAGGCAAGGGTAACATGTCAAGTGCCTGATGAAAAACAATAAAATGGTATATTACCCTGTGGTTAGTAAAATAACAGATAGCAATATAAGACCTCATGCTCATTCTGGATCATATAATTTAATAACATCAGCTCTGAATGGTGCTAGTGTAAATGAAAGTGGGGCAAATTATATTTCTCCTTCAGAAACAGCTTAGTCGGAAGCAAAGCCATTAATCATTAGTCCTGTAATACAGCAAGAAAATATTCCCGTGCACAATTTGAAGGAGATGATTGTTAGTGGGAAATTTTCAAATGACGTCCATTACAACGGTGTCACCGGCCTGACGGCCATGCCTAACCATATAACAACGTTGTGACGCACATCATTAGGAAATACACGCAATGTCTTCATGCAAAATACTGGACTGTCCGATACATTGATTGGCCGATTTCGCACTGTTAAGGCCCGTGGTGCAGTTCCACTTTTCCAGAAATACATTCCATCCAGAACAGCAGTTTGAAAGCTTTGAGCAGGCTTATGCTTTCTGGCGAGATTTGGTTTCTTACCGTGCTGAAACACCGAAACTGGCCATCCGATCTGACCAAGCTCTTGACCTGATTGCTTTCTTGGGACGATTGACAGGAACCGCAGACTATTAGAATCAGCCTTCCAAGCCTTTACTGACTCAGCTGGTTATTGGCGTCATGGAGTTAAGCACCGGGAATGACTAGATTCGGTATGATGCCATGAACATAATACACGAGGCCATCAGTTCCTGTGATGCCTTGGGGACTATGCAATTGCTGACCTCAGCAGAAACTATGGCTGTTGAAAATAATGATCCAACTGAAGTAAGGGCGTCGGGACGGCAAATGATGATTCTTTATAAGGTCAAAAAAATCGCCAGAGTCCATCTGCAAACACTCTCCTAGGTCGAACAGATCAAGGTTGAGCTGGCTTCACGGATTGGATTAAGCACGTACTTTACCATTCTTGGCTCAACGCAAAATATGATATCACGAGGGTGTGCGTAGGTTGAAGATAAGGACATTGCAAGAGCTTGCGTCAATATCTAGATATCTTGTTCTGAGGCTAAACTGGAGAGCTATCTTTAAGAATGGGCACCATGGCAAAAATATCAACGCCACCAAGCTACTCCGGAATGTTGCCAGCTCAAGCCACAAACGGTAGACCGTATTGCCTAGTGCCACATCAGTGGAGATGGAACGCAAAAGATAGTTGCGGGGGCAATCAACAGGTGGATTACAATGCCCTCCGCAGGACTTACCTAGAAAATGGTAGAAATCCGTTTACCAGTACCCATTTGAGATGGTCAGACGTGGTTCGGCTGATAGAGGACATTTCGCTTTCTCCCCCAAGCAAACACAGCAAACACAGCAAACAGCTAAAGCCAAATTATGTGTGATACAGCGATTGAATAGAAGAACAGCGCAGGAGGCTCTGTTGCATCTATTGACATGAGGTGAAGGAAGCCTATCTTCAGATAAAACTACCACACCAAGGAGTAAAAGTACTCCCATACATCAGCAGCCACCATATGGTCATGTTGTCCTTTTCCTAATAATGTGACAAAGCTCAATTCCAGTAATGGTGGATTTCGCTGATGCGAAGCGTTAAAAACCAAACATCGGTCCAGTTATCCACTTTATACCTCGATGATCCTGCTCAACAAGGTTGTTCAAATACTCATTCTAGCGAACCTAATCTCTGGCTGGCAGGCTCCTTCCAGTTCACTATTCAGTGAATTAAGGGCGCCGGTATTGGCACCACTTTTATCAATAGAGACCGTGGTCGGAACACCATTTTGAGCAATGGTTTTATTCAAACTGTCTTTCACCACCAAGATCAGGAATATATCGACTCGTAAAAAGCACCTAAAATGTGTATGATCGATCATTGTCTCTCCGTCCAAGACAACCACATGTCACTCCTGATTATTGATCGTTAACTCATTAATTCCCTGAAAGCAAAATAATACCCATCTGGGAGTGTGGTTCTGGCAGGGTTTTTATTCCAATTTAGAAAGAATCGGCTTTGCCTTTTCAGCTCATGTCTTATTCTGTGCTGTAAGGCAGCGTAGACCATCAGACAGAGTGTCATTACCATCAACAGCGCTTCAATACGTTCAGGCTTTTTTTGGTAGAGGGACGACACCAAGAAATACTGACTCTTCAGAAATCGAAATCCTCTTTCAACATGTTGCTGCGCCTTATAGGTAGACCACCATTCACCTCCTTTCAGATCGTCCTGATTCAGGTCAGTCGTGCCCAGAATAAAGCAACTAGGTGAGGCCTGTGCATCCTCGTACTTCTCGCATGCTACAAAGCAGTCTGCTTGCACATGGTATCACATATGGTCAAGCTCACTATCCGTCGATGGACGGCCTTTTTCCCCATAGCAAAACTGCCTTATAACCTCTGGCTCTGAACTTTGACAGTATACACATTGCTTCTGCCAGAGAGAAAATGCCTTCGAAGCATCATCCCGGCAACGAAATACCTTTTTGTTCAATTTCCCCCCCCCAGATTACCTAGCTCCTTCAGTGACTGTTCCTGTACCATTTTGGTAAGCGATTTTTGGTCACTGAGCTTGCGATTATCATACCGGAACAGAACCCAACGTTGCTCACCTCTCCAGAACAGGAAGGTACTTCAGCAAAGTAATAATCCTCATGGCTTTCAACAGGCTGCAATGACATCTAAGGAGCTTTTTGAACTAACTCCTTTGCCTCCTTGATATTCAAGTGAACCAACTAGATAAACAATTGTTATTACTGATCGAGTGACTGAATGGTTTCGGCAACAGCCCGTGCCACATCCGCTAACATATAGCGATTATTCAAGGCCTCGTTGAAGTAGCAAGTGTTCTTTGATGATCTCATTAAAGGAATGCTTTGTCGTTTATATGGCCACTGCATGGAGCCATGAATAGAGGAATCCCAGCCTGATTCTCTGTCATTAACTGCAAGACCACCTGATTCAAATAGTATGGTGATCACGGCTATAGCCTTGGCAGATATGGATGCAGGTCAAGTCATCAGGGTTTTCATGCTGTTGTAATCAACATCAAAAAGTAGAACAGCACGTGAATAATTGATAACAACATAAGGCCTCCTGCTCATCCTAGATCATCCTAGATCATCCTAGATCATCCTAGATCATCCTAGATCATCCTAGATCATCCTAGATCATCCTAGATCATCCTAGATCATCCTAGATCATCAACTTGAGTGTGGTTCTTTTGATACAACAATGCAGCCGCTAAAACATCAGAGTTTTCTATAGATCCAGTAACGAAAAAGGAACGCTTTTGTGATTACATCACATCGTCAAACCAATAAATACATAACACCGCTTCTTTTTCGTTCCCTAATATAACGTAAGTTCAACTAGATAATCCCTTGCACTACATAAGTTTAAGCCTTTTTGTACATATTCATGTTACAGGAAAAGAGTTATTTGAGTGCTTTATTGGCTAGCACAGGCTAAGAAGGAGACATTGTGCACTATTCAGAAAACACCACTATGACTAAAGCCCTAAAAATCCAAGGTCTGTAGCCAAAATTGAAGCACCGAACTCACGTTGACTACTTTGCCTCCTTGATATCTAGGGAACCCAGAGAGATAAACAGCCGTTTTTGCTTATCGAGAGACTGAATGGTTTAGGCAACATACAGTCAGTGTCGCATCCGCTACCAAATAGCGATTATTAAAGGCGTCTTTGAAGCATGGCAGGTGTTTTTTGATGGTCTCATTAAAGCATGTTTTATCGTTTATATTACCACTGCGTGGGCCATTAATAGACGAATACCAGCCTGATTTTCTGTCATTAACTGTAAGACCACCTAATTCAACGTAAGTTCTACGAGATAATCCCTTGCGCTACATAGGCTTCAGCCTTTTGGTACATATTCATGTTTCAGGGGAAAAGTGATTTTAGTACTTTATTGTCTACCAAAGGCTCCGTCGGAGCCTTTGGTACTTTTCAAAAACATTACTACCCCCAATCCCTTAAAATCCAAACCATCTAGCCATAAGTGAAGCGTCAAACTCCCGTTAATTTAAATCAGGACGGTGATCACGGCTATAGCCCGGGCAGATATTGATGCAGGTCAAGTTATCTGGGTTTTCATCGCTGTGGTAATAACCATCCACATGCAGACTAGGACTATCCAGATTCAATGCCATGCAGGGCAGTTTCAAATAATCTACGACCTTGATGGCAAAGTTCATATACCTCTCACTGGCGCCAGCGTCATACTAGTCATCAAGAGCTAGGCAAAGAATATTATCATTTAAATGTACTGGCTGAAGCCTTCTCCAACCAACCAATCAACAGGCTTGTTTTCGAAAAATCTTGGAACCATTTGCCACGTTTGACCGATAAAATCAATGCTACTAACAATCATTGCTGCAACTGCCTGTTAGATAGTAACATCCAGTGCACCAAAGTCATTGGTTATGCGTGCATTAATATAATGGATGAAGCTCTTTTGATACAACAGCGTAACCGCTAAAACATCTTGGCTTTTTGATATATCCGGTACCGAAAAAGAGACGATTGTACGATGATATAACATCGTCAAACTAATAATTACTTAGCTCCGTCTCTTGTGCACGCATCCTACGCCAATACTCTAGATTATTCATTCTTCTCACCCGCTCGTGATCATTTGGACGCTATCATTCAGCACCTTGAATCCACTATCCAACAAGAGCCTAACACAATAGAGAACTATATCCAGACTGAAGGCAACGAAATGTTGCGCCTCCTCCTCCAATGGTATCTGGACAAGCAGGCCAATGTGAGCCGCGCAATCATCAGTAACGGGTAACAATGGTGAGCAGATAACTTACGTCAGGAAAAATACCTCACGACAACTGACCAGCTGGTTTGGTTCTGTCGTAATCAGGCGTCACTGTTACAGCCAGCGGAAGCAATACAGAGTGTTTCTGCTGGATGCTCAGTTAACCTAAATATTGACAAGTACTCTGATGGAATGAGGTAAAAATTGTCAGCGATGTTATGGATCGCTCTTACGATTAAACGACATCGAAATAGTTACCCAAGTATGGTTGGGCAACAACAGACTATACAACTGGTAGCGGATACGGTCCAAGACTTTGAGGCTTTGTACGAACAACGTAAGGTTGTGATTGAGCAAACAGAAGACCAGCAGATCCTCAGTTTTGACGGTAATAGCTTGGGTATACGCCAAGAAAAGTTGAGGTAAGCAACACGGAAGAACGCGCAAAATGGTAGCAGAAGCTGCAAACTAGGCTCAGTCTAGGAGAGAACAAAGGTCGCACACAAATGGCACAGGTAGCCACCGTTTATACGGTAAAACCCAATCCTAGAATGGCAGATTTGGTCATGGATATGGATCGGAAGAGCAACAACATTGTGAAATCCCGTCCTACCACTAGGAATGAGAGAGTGTTGGCCAGTGTAGAAAGAGAGGCGGAGGCCGTGATAGAAGAAGCTTTCGAGGAAGCACTCAGGCGAGATACGGAACAGAAACGGCAGCTGGTCATTGTTATTTATGGACGCCCTCATCAGCGGAAACTGATTACCGGGATTATGAAAAAGAAGGGAGTTAAGGCAACCATCATTATGGACTTTATCCATGTCCTGAATATCTGTGGAAAGCCGGTCACTGCTTACACAACAAGGTGGACGAGACTATTTAAAACTGGTTGGCAGACCTATCCCCAAAGATACTCATGGGAGAGTCTGACAAAGTGGCCCGGGGAATCTGGCAAAGTGTGAGCAAGAGAGGTCTGACAAACCTGGAGGCAATTGATAAGTGTGCAGACAATCTTCAAAAAACCGTCACAGCCTCTGGATGAGGGCTATCCGATAGCCAGTGGAGTCATTGAGGGAGCTTGCCGCCATTTTATCAATGACCGTATGGATCTAACCGTGGCAAAGTGTAGTTTGCAAGGGCCAAAGGCTGTGTTGAAGCTACGCTCACTGGATTCAAGTGGAGATTGGCAGGTGTATGGGAACTTCACAAGGAATGCTCTCGCCTTCGTAATCATGGAGAACTAATAAATGGACCGTTGCAACAATGGAACCACACCGTAATATATTTAGCTATCTTTAGCTCTAGCCGTGCGGCAACAACCAAGCCAAGATGATCAAGACTCTTAATCTGATGCAGGCAGGGCCTGTATAATGATTTCCCTGAATGTCTTTTACCGTTTTGACAGCGGGATTCAGGAAAATATCAATTTGGTTGGTGAAAAGTAACTTTAAGAATACTCAGTTTTGGATAAGTATAAAACCACACTTATCCAGAACTGAAACAAACGAGAAAGGGTTACTTAACCAGCAAAGACTTTCCAGACATTTCAGCAGGCTGCTCCACACCCATCAGATCCAGCAGGGTTGGAGCTAAATCAGACAGAATACCGTCTTTCAGCTGAATATCATTAGGCCCTGAATAAATCAGCGGCACCAGCTCACAGGTGTGGGCAGTGTGTGCCTGACCAGTGCTCGGGTCTTCCATCTGTTCGGCATTACCATGGTCAGCAGTGATCAGGCACTGCCCGCCCACTTCATCCAAAGCCGCAACAACACGGCCAATGCTCTCGTCTACCGCTTGAACGGCTTTAACAGCAGCATCGAAGTCACCGGTGTGACCAACCATATCGCAGTTCGCGTAGTTACAGATGATCAGGTCATGCTCGCCACTGCGAATTTCCTGAACTAGACGATCCGTAACTTCAGGCGCACTCATTTCTGGTTGCAGGTCGTAAGTTGCCACTGTTGGAGAAGCCACCAGCACACGTTTCTCACCTTCAAATGGTTCTTCACGACCACCGCTAAAGAAGAAAGTTACGTGGGCGTACTTCTCGGTTTCAGCAATACGCAGCTGGGTTTTGCCCAGTTTCTCCATATATTCACCCAGAGTGTTCACAAGCTCGCTGGGAGGGAAAGCACATGGCGCATGAATATCTGCAGAGTACTTAGTCAGCATAACAAAGCCGGCCAGTTTAGCTACACGGCTGCGTTGGAAACCATCAAAGTCATGGTCTACAAACGCACGAGTAATTTCACGAGCTCGGTCAGCACGGAAGTTCATAAATACCAGCGCATCGCCATCATTCAGCCGGGCAGCTTCAGTACCAATAACGGTAGCCTTTACAAACTCATCGTTTTCATCACGCTCATAAGCGGCCTTCAGGCCTTCTACGGCAGTTGCAGCTGAAAACTCAGCCTTGCCATCGGTAATCAGGTCATAAGCCTGCTGAACACGCTCCCAGCGGTTGTCACGATCCATGGCAAAATAGCGGCCGATCAGACTGGCAACATGACCAATGCCTTTCTCTTTCAACAGGGCATCCAGCTGTTCTAAGGAAGATTTAGCACTACGAGGCGGTGTATCACGGCCATCCAAGAAGGCGTGAACGTAAACTTCTTTGGCCCCACGACGGGCAGCCAGCTCAACCATAGCGTGAATATGGTCTTCATGACTGTGCACCCCACCGGGAGAAACCAGCCCCTTAATATGAACGGCTTTACCTGCATTGATGGCTTTATCCACAACGCCGGTAATGACATCATTTTCGTAGAAATCGCCATCTTTGATAGCTTTGGTAATACGGGTCAGTTCCTGATACACAACTCGACCAGCACCCAAGTTCATATGGCCAACTTCACTGTTACCCATCTGACCATCAGGTAGACCAACATCAATTCCGGAGCAGGAGACAAAACTGTGCTGGTTTTCTGCACAGAGTCGATCAATTACCGGCGTTTTGGCGGCCAGAATGGCATTGCCATAAGTCTCTTCACGATAGCCGTAGCCATCAAGGATGATCAGGGCGGTAGGTATACGCTTATCAGTCATGTGTTCTTAACCTTGGCAAACTGGAAGGCTGTTGAAAGGCTGCGCAAGGAGGGTGTCCGAGAAAAGCTGTATTTTTGCCTTATCAGACGGCGCCAGCGATCTCTTGAACCAACCTAATTGTGAGTGGAATGATCCGCATTTTACCTGCTTTGCTGCCGGTTTCCAGTGAATTGCCAGTAATTGCAAACTATCACACCAGAAGGCATCAACCGGCATACCATGTGGAAATTTCTGCAACTTGCTGAGATTTTCCGGTTAATTATCGCCAAGAGGCTTATACGGTATTTCAGTCTTTTTGTAAGCCGCGCCAACAAACATGAAGCCATATCATCTTTCAGAAGCTTCATCCCTTACTTTCCTGAAGTGGGAAAAGTATACTTGCCTCCTTTCAATTTATAGATTGACAGCTTGTCGGCATGGAACAATTCATAGAATTTGTAATTAACCACCCACTGCACGTTGGTGCGCTGGTGGCGCTGGCCAGCACACTGGCCTTAACTGAAATGCGCAAGGGTGGACAGAACGTCTCCACTACTCAACTGACCCAGATGGTTAACCATGACCAAGGCGTGGTCATTGATGTTCGGCAAAAGACAGACTTTTCCAAGGGTCATATTGTTAATGCCATCAACATCCCTTTCGCAAAAATCAAAGAACGGGCCGGCGAACTGGAAAAATACCGGGGAAAGACCATCATTGTGGTCGACGCCATGGGACAACACAGCGGCAGTGTCGGGAAAACCCTTAAAACTGAAGGCTTTGCCAACGTGGTCAGACTTCATGGTGGTATGAATACTTGGACTTCTGACAGCTTGCCAGTGGTCAAGAAGTAGCCTGACCGGACAACCTGTACGACCGTTACCAAAATGCGTTAATCGTTTAACCCATCAAAAGTAAGGAAATGACAATGGCTGACAATCAACAGCACGCACCGCAGTTTGCGTTGCAGCGAATCTACATGAAAGATATCTCCTTTGAATCGCCAAAGGCGCCTGAGATCTTTCAAAAGCAATGGCAGCCAGAAGTAAAACTGGACTTAAGCACCAGCAACCGGCCGCTGGTAGAAGGCCTGTACGAAGTGGTTCTGTCTCTAACCGCGACTGTGAAAAATGGTCCTGAAGGTAGCAAAGAAACCGCTTTCGTTACTGAAGTACATCAGGCCGGTGTTTTTCTGGCCAAAGGCCTAGACGAAGAAGAACTGCACCGCACACTGGGTGCCTTCTGCCCGAACATCCTGTTCCCGTACGCCCGCGAAGCTATTGACAACCTAGTACTGCGTGGTAGCTTCCCTCCGCTGATGCTGGCCCCAGTCAACTTCGACGCTCTGTACATGCGGGCTCGTGAACAGCTGTCTACTCAGCAACCAGAAGCCGTTAACTGATTTGGGTGCGGCTCTTTTGATACGACAATGCAGCCGCTCAAACATCATGGTTTCGATATATCCGGTAACGAAAAATAGACGTTTAATGGTGATATAACGTCGTTACACCAATAACTACATAACGCCATATCTTGTCAACTCATCCTGCGCCAATACAATCAATTATTCATTCTTATCACCAGCTCGTGATCATTTGGACCATATCATTCAGCACCTTGAATCCACTGCATGGCACCATAGAGATCTATACCCAGACTGAAGGCAACGAACTAAGTTTGCGCCTTCTCCTCCAAGGGTATCTAGATAAGCAGATCCATGATGAGCCGCAACAATAGTCGAACAGGTAGCGACAGAGAGCATAGAAATCACGTCAACAAAATACCACAAGACAACTGACCAGCTTGTTTGGTTCTTTCGTAGTGACATACAGCGGAAGCAATCAAGCGTGTTTACGCTGGATGCTCAGTTAAACCTCAATACTGACAAGTACTCCGATGACATGAAGGAAAAAGTGTCAACAATATGATAGATTCCTCTTATGATCGAACGGTTAAACGACATCGTGAGATGTTTGCCTAGTGTGGTTGGAAGACGACAAACTATGCGACTGGTAGCAGATACGGCTCAATACGTGTAGGCTTTTTACGAACAGCGCAAGGTTGTGATTGAGCAAACAGAAGACTTGCAGATCCTCAGTTTTGACAGTAAGGGTCTGGTTATACGCCCGGAATGGTTGAAGGAATCAACCAAGGAGAACGCACAAAAGAGTCAGCAGAAGCTGCAAACAAAGCTAGGTACAGGAAAGAAGAAAGATCGTAAACGAATGGCACAGAAGCCACAGTTTATATGTATATGGTGAACCCCAATTGGTGCGGCTCTTTTGATACAACAATGTAGCCACTAAACATCATGGTTTTCGATATATCAGGTAACGAAAAAGAGATGATTTTATGGTGATATAACGTCATAAAACCAATAACTACATAACACCGTCTCTTGTGAATGCATCCTGCGACGATATCCTCGATTATTCATTCTTCTCACCAACTCGTGATTATTTGGACGCTATCATTCAACACCTTGAATCCAGTGAGCATAGCTTCAACAAAGCCTCTACCACTTGCAAACTCCACCTTGCCTAGGTTAGATCCATACGGTCATTGATCAAATGGCGGCAAGCTCCCTAAATGACTCCACTGGCAATCGGATAGTTAGCATCCAACACCTTCTCATCGCAGAGCCTAGACAGTTTTATGAAAGATAGTATGCACACGTATCGATGGCCTCACGTTTTGTCATACCTCTCTTGCTCGCACCTTGCTGGATCCCCCAAACACTTTATCAGGCTCTCCCATGAGTATCTTCAGGGCCGTCCTGCCACCCAGCTTTCAATAGTCTCATCCCCTTGTCGTGTAAGCAGTGACCGGCTTTCCACAGATATCCAAGTACATGGATAAAGGCCATAATGATGGTTGCCTTAACTCCCTTCTCTTTCATAATCCCGGTAATCAGTTTCCGCTTATGATGGTGCCCATCAATAACAATGCCCCACTCCCGGTTCTGCTCCTGATCTAGCCTGAGCGCTTCCTCAACAGCTTCTTCTATCACGGCTTCCGCCTCTCTTTCTACACTGGCACACTCTCTTATTCTTAACTGGAAGACGCAATGTAACAACATTGTCGCTCTTCTGATCCATATCCATGACCAATTCTGCCGTTCGAGGATTGGGTTTTACCGTATAACCGGTGGCTACCTTGTGCCATTCGGTTGCGATCTTTCTTATCTGCCGGACTGAGCCTAGTTTGCAGCTCCTACTGACTCTTTTGCGCATTCTTCCTAGTTGCTTACCTCAGCCCTTCCTAGCACATCACTAGGCCCTTACCGTCAAAACTGATGATCTGCAGGTCTTCTGTTTGCTCAATCCCAACCTTGCGCTGTTCGTAAAAAACTACAAAGTCTTGAGCCATATCAGCTACCAGTTTCATAGCCTATCGTTTTCCGACAGTACCTAGGCAACTCTCACTATGTCGTTTAATCGTTTGATCATAAGAGCGATCCATCACATCACGTAACATTGTTTTCCTCATGCCATCAGAGTACTTGTAAGTATTGATATTTAACTGAGCAGCCAGCGAAAAAACGCTGTATTGCTTCCGCTGGCTGTAACTGCGACGCCTGACTACGACAAAACCAAACAAGCTGGTTAGTTGTCTAGAGATATTTCCCCTAACGTGATTCCTCTGCTCACCGTTGCTACTCGTTACCAACGATTGCTGCGACTCATAATTGGCCTGTTTATCCAGATACCCTTGGAGTAGAAGGTGCAACACTTCATTGCCTTCAGTCCGGATATAGCTCGCTATGGTGCCATGCTCTTGTTGGATAATGGATTCAAGGTGCTTAATAATAGCGTCCAAATGATCACAAGTTGGTGAGAAGAACGAATAATCTATGGTATTGGCGTAGGATGCGTTCACAATATACGCTATACGCTGGTAGTTATTGGTTTGACGACGTTATATCACCATAAAGCTGTCTCTTTTTCGTTACCGGATATATCGAAAACCATGATGTTTTAGCGTCTTCATTGTCGTATCAAAAGAACCACACTAAGACCATTTGGCCCACGGCATTTGAAAACCTGATCCCCGCATGGTTGTTCCTGCCCATATTTCTGAAAGAACTCCACAAGGCTCATGACTTTCTGAAACTGAATTTTGTTCTTTCCCGTGATGCACCTCCTACTTCGAGGAAAACCTAAGGCGTAAGTTTAGACGAAACGTAAGCTTAGTTCAGATGGTAATCTGAAAACCTTTAATCAAAAAAATCACCACAACAAAAACATAACCAAACAGGTAGAAACATTTTAAAAAAAATGAATTGAATAAAACATTTAAAGTAACAACATTAACAAAACAATTACTATCATGGGAAAAATATTTAGATGTAAATTACAGGGATAGATACTTTTGCTAACAGCATTACCAATTATTAATCAATACTGGATAAATAAGTTATCTGCTTTTATCTGATGCCAATTTTTTTAATTACAACTTAAAGGAATACTCAATAATATTTTCAGCTCCAGTATGGCAAGCTACAGTTCAACATCAAACATGGCCAGCACCTGCCACACCTCAACAAAACAATGCAAACAACATAGGTCAAAATATCAACATTGTAAATTGCAGTCTATTGTCGTAAGCTCCTATTCGACCTCTAGCTCATCTGGTACTTTCCCTCTCTCCTTATTGTTAAATCCTCCAACTTTGCAATGGACCTACTGTATTTAGCTGACCAAGCATTCGCAGCAGGAACCAATACAAAATGGACCTGATCCTAATCAACCTCAAGACAGTAGTTGCCCCAGATGGGCTACAGGTCTCCTTGTAGCAGGAACTGTTCTTACTGTTGCAGTGGTAGATGTCAGATGCGTGTATAAACACAGAAAAAAGCTATGCAATACAGAACAGCAGCCTGTCCCTAGCGAACCATTGAAATGGGAACCTAAAGAGGAAGAGCTGGAAGACATGAGTTCAAAAGAAGTTAATGAAGGATGAGCGACTTCATCCGCAAATCAACCTGATGATACTGAAAAACCAGAAGCTTATGTCTCATTCCTGCAGGGTATAGAGATAACTGTCAAACAGCAAGAATATGAACAGACTGCAGTAACCATAACTTCAGGAGGTGATTCCCTCAAGCTGAGGAAACAACAAATCAAGCAGACAACACCTAAAAAGTTTATAGCTTTGTCAGGTAACTCAATTCATAATTGACAATGAATTAGAAAATGTAACCACTAGGTACACACATCCTCTGTTTCCTACATTTAGTCTGTATGAGAAATCACAAACTTGTTTATTTTCTAAAAAATGAATTAGTTACTGATAGTAGATTCCCACTTCAAAAGATAAAAAATATTGCTGGACTAATCAAAAATAAAGCGTTGTCAACCATTAAGTCATTGTTCTGAATTTCCCCAGAGGCTATAGTAACCCTAATAACCGAGCACTCATGGAAGCTATGAAAGAATCCGATTTCATCGCCCTCGACCAGAAGATCAACTATTTGGTTGCCCTTTGTCAGAAGCTGACCACAGAAAATAGGCAACTTAGGCAGCAGGAGCAGTCTTGGAGAGCAGAGAAAGCAAAGTTGATGGGGAAAAATGACGTTGCACGTAATAAAGTGGAAGCAATGATTCAGCGTCTCAGGTCTCTGGAGCATGAGTCATGACGGATAAATCATCAGTCACATCAGTTCATATTCTGGACAAAGAGTACCGTGTAGCCTGCCCCCATGATAATCAGGACGCACTTCACACATCTGCACGCTATCTTAACGAAAAGATGCAGGAAATCCGCTCTTCAGGCAAAGTCGTTGGTATCGAGCGGATCGCCGTGATGGCAGCTCTTAACATCTGCTACGAGCTAATGCAGAGCCGTCGCATGAATGAAGATGAAAAGCTGTATACCAAGGAGTATATTGACCAACTGCTAGGTAAGCTCGATCAGGCGCTGGCAGCGGTTGAACGCTGAGCTGATAACCTTTTGTACTTTCCGCGACTACTGATAGCCAAAAAAACCTGCAGACATCTTTTCAATTGTCGATATAATACCATTGAAACCTCCTTGTCCTGTTCGCCAGCTACTCATACGTCCAGAGCCGATAATACTACCTGGGGGGCTCCTAGCAGATGCTGGAGTGCAAGTCCGCCTCGTAGCGGAAAGCCCGATTCATCTCAGCAGCCTCCACCGTGACCTTTACGGCCACTGGCAAACGTGGCAACGGCAGGGTAGGGAGGTTTCGCCCATAACATTGCATATCATCTCAACATGCCTGAAGCCCCATGCACCACCTTGGTAGATAAAGCCCTTACCCAGTATTTATTGCGTGCCGGCTACCCTATCCTAATGCCTAATATAACGCTATGTTCGACTTTCCAAGTGATCTAATAAGGCATGACTGAACCTACTTTCTACTATTAAAAGCAGTCCAAAATAAAGATGGTTTCAGTCATGCCCATTGCAGATTTTATCACCGCTGTTTACACTGCTTGATCAATTATTGGCTTAAAGAACTCCTCCAGATAGCCTTGCGCAACCCAGACTTACCACCAAAACTCTCGGACAGTGAAGCCATCACAATCGAGGTGGTTGGCGAGTGGCTTGGCCATAACAAAGACAAACATATCTGGGAATACTTTGCTCAACACTGGCGACACCTGTTGATCTTCCATACAGATCCGCATTCATAAAGCAAGGTGCCAATTTATCGCATGCAAAACAGTGCCTTCAGAAACGGCTGGTTCAGCTAATGCATACGAATCATGCTGATATCTATTTAACGTTAGTTCGACGCTTCAATTTTGGCTACATCCCTTGTATTTTAAGGGCTTGTAGTATAGTGACGTTTTTAAAAGTGCCCAATGGCTCCTTCTGAGCCTTTGGCAGACAATAAAAGTACTCAAATCACTCTTCCCCTGTAACATGAATACGTACAAAAAGGCTAAAGCCTATGTAGCACAAGGGATTATCTCGTCGAACGTACGTTAAACCTGTATCTTTTTCGTTACCGGATATATCGCAAACCCAACGCTTTAGCGGCTTCATCGTAGTATCAAAAGAACCACCCCCTATGTCTTTAACTAGCGCAAGTTGTAGAGATGTTAAACTAATATGTCGGGCAGTGCTCATAACAATGATCTCCACGCTGATAAGCCAGTTCGCAGATTATCTTTACCTCCGGTCCATTCAGCCAATTATGGAGCCGCCCCGTCTCCGGCAGCAGCCGAATATCCGCCTTAGTGTATCGAGATTTACATCCATTGACCGTACCCTGTTCATACTCCAGCAGCCCTAGTCAAGCTGGTAATCTGGGCTCTGAAATAGCCTGCAGCAACGGTTAAATATTGCCTGATTATCCCCTTCTAAGGGGTACTCAGATTGAGGTATCGGAAATATCTGATGGTGGTCTCAATCCATTGATAGCACTAATCTTTTGATTAAGGTGCGGTTCCCTTGCTACAACGTCCCTTTCATTAGTTCTACATGATTACGAAGGCGAGAGCATTCCTTATGCAAGTTCCAATACGCCTGCAAATCCCCACTTAAATCCAGTGAGCGTAGCTTCAACATAGCCTTTCCCCTTACAAACTCTACTTTGCCACAGTTAGATCCATACGGTCATTGATCAAATAGCGGCAAGTTCCATCAATGACTCAACTGGCAATCAGATAACCAGCATCCAGCTCCTTGTCATAGCAGAGCCTTGGACGGTGTTTTGAATATAGTGTGCCCACTTATCAATGGCCTCCAGTTTTGGAGGACTTCTCTCGCTCGCACTCTGCCGTATTCCTAGGGGCAGCTTGTCAGACTCTCACCTGAGCATCTTCAAGGACCGTTCTGCACCAAGCTTTTAATAGCCTCATCCTCATTGTCGTGTAAGCAGTGACCGCCTTTCCACAGATATTCAAATATCAAAGTGCTGAATGATAGCGTCTAAATGATCACGGGCTGGTGAGAAGAATGAATAATCGATGGTATTGGCGCAAAATGCATTCCCGATAGACGTGTTATGTAATTATTGGTTTGACTACATTAGACCACAATAAAACCGTCTCTTTTTCGTTACCTGATATATTGAAAACCATTATGTTTTAGCGGCTGCATTGTTGTATCAAAAGAACCGCACCCTTTTGATTCCAAACTTAGCTCTATATTCGCCGTTGTTCGAAGTAGTTCCTCTACCTATTTGAGCGTTTTGATAAGGAGTGTGTTCATTATAATTCCTGATTACCATCTGACCTACGCCTCATTCTCGTCTATACTTTCGGCACCGTTTTTCCTCGAAGTAGAAGGAGCCTAATGGCCAAGAACAAAATTCAGTTTCAAAAAGGCATAGCCTTGTGGAATTCTTTCAACAATATGGCTAGGAACAACAGTAACGTGCCCAGTTTTTCAAAGGCCGGTGGCCTAACGGGTTTGAATGACCTCAGTGTTATTGTCGGAGTATGGCACACTCAAAACCCGTGAGCTCTACCAGTGCAATCACTGCCGTCACCAGACATCATTGCCCAGTGGCACCATGCTGGAAGCTAGCAACCTGCTATTTACCACTTGATTTCTGGCATGTTTTTAATGACTCAGACCAAGAATGGCATATCGGCCCTAGAGCTCTCAAGACAGCTGGGAAGCTATTATAATGCTGCTTGGCGCTTGAAGCACAAGCTATGCAGGTAATGAAAGAACGTGATGACAGCCTTCCTCTGCAGGGACATGTTAAAGTGGATCATGCCTACTTGGTTGGTGAAAAACATGGAGGCAAACGTGTGAGAGGTTCTGAAAACGAACACTAATTTGTACCGACGTGCAAACCAACGAGGAAAATTACTCGCTGTATATACGTTTCAACATGGTCACCAGTTCCCGGGGGAAAGGAGCTGGAACTCTGAGCGAAAAAGCATCTTAAGTGATAATACCTGCGGTGTTGTCAGTGATGGCCTCGGTGCATTCACAGAAATAGCCGACGCTGGACACCCGCATGCAGCAGTAATGACAGTTGGTGGTCACGAATCGATGGCTAATGAGTTGTTAACGTGGATCAACGCCATGATCGGGAACGTCAAACATTCTCTGAAAGGCAGTTACCACAATATTCACCAGAAGCTCTGCCAAAATACCGTGCTAAATATTGCTATCGATTCAACCGGCACTTTGATTTGAAAGCAATGATATCAAGGCTTGGTTATTACATGACTGCACGAACTTGCAACATGCCAGCAAGACTCCTTAAGCTGGCTGATGACCAATGGTAATCATGGTACGGTTTTTATCCAGCACTCATGTGAGAAAGATCAGAATTCACAGGCTTATTTCATATTGGAAATAAGGCTTCCATTCAGGATCATTGTATATTGGAATAGACTAGATATTGGCTTTTCTATAAAATAAGTCATAGAATGCGCCACCAATCGTATTTATCCCCTTCCACATAAATCATATTTACCCCGATGGTCGAGGGACTGCAATGCAATTTTCTGAGCTGGCTCTCCATGAGCGGGTACAAAAGGCACTCGCTGAACTGGTTTTTGAAAACGCTACGCCAGTTCAGGAACAAACCCTGCCACTGCCTATGTCCGGCAAAGACCTCATGGTCAGTGCAGCGCCCGGAAGTGGCAAAACAGCCACCTTCCTGTTGCCAATGCTCAACCGCATTCATACTCAATCATCACCTAAAACCAGTACTCTGGGCCTAATTCTGGTACTAACGCGTGAGCTTGGGCTGCAGGTATTGAAAGAGTGTGAAGCTCTGGCTCGTTATACCTATATCAAGGCTGGTCTGATTGTGGGTGGTGAAGACTACCGTCACCAAGTCAATACACTGAGAAAAAACCCCGAGCTCCTGATTGCCTCACCGGGCCGTCTGATCGAGCACATCAAAAATGGGAATCATGATTTTAACGCTCTCGAATATCTGGTGCTGGATGAAGCCGATCGTATGCTGGATATGAGCTTTGGCCCAGATGTTCTGAGCATTGTTGAAGAGTATCATAGTGGACGGAAGACCTTCCTGTTTTCAGCAACACTGGAAACCAGCAGACTGAAAGACATGATTCCTCAGGTTCTTCGTGATCCAGTTCGCCTGATCATGAATTCAGTCAGGAAGAAGTATGCCAATATACAGCAGCAGATGATTCTATCAGATGATACTGCCCACAAAGAGAAACTGTTGATCTGGCTGCTCCAAAATGGAACCTGTGAAAAAGCACTGGTATTCACCAATACCAAGGCTAGAGCTAATGAGCTTATTGGCAAAATACGGGTAAAAGACTTAAAAGCAGGCATTCTTCACGGTGATATGGATCAGCGTGAGCGTACCACGTAATGAACCTGATGAAGGAAGGCAAAATCAATATCCTGATTGCCACCGACGTCACCTCCAGCGACTTGAATATCAAGGGTGTCGAGCTGGTCATCAATCTGAAGATGCCCCGTAACGGTGATGACTATGTACACCGAATTGGCCGTGCGGGTCGTGCTGGACCACAAGGTCTGGCCATTTCCCTGATTTGTCACGATGAGTGGAATCGGATGTCCAGTATTGAACACTATCTCCGGCTTCGCTTTGGAAAACGCACCATAAAAGAACTTATTGGCAGTTACAAAGGTCCTGAAAAACTCCGGTAAAGCAGCCGGTAGAACAGGCTGTGCTAAAAAATACGGCTGAAAAACAACATCATCTGGTTAAAAAGAACGTAGGTAAACGCCGAGCACCAGCTGCCTAGTATCAACAACCTAAAACACCTTCTTCTACAACCACAGCAGCGACTGATTCTGGTGTCGAACCACCAAAGCGCAGGAAGTAATATTTAACATGAGTAACAACACCACTTTTTCCGCTCTTGGGCTGGATAAATCACTACTTCAGGCTGTCCATGAGGCAGGCTATCAGCAACCAACCACGATTCAGGCAAAAACCATTCCCATAGCGTTGACTGGTCGTGACCTGATGGCATCTGCTCAGACGGGTACCGGTAAAACCGCCGGCTTTACCTTACCTATTCTTCACCGTCTTTCCCAGATGCGTACCAGCAAAGCCATTCGTGCACTAGTACTGGTACCTACCCGCGAACTGGCTATTCAGGTGCATAGCAGCTTTCAAACCTACGGTTCTCATACCTCAGTGAAAGACGCTGCCGTTTATGGTGGAGTTGATATTGATAAACAACTGCAAGTTCTGAGTGAAGGTGTTGATGTTCTGGTTGCCACACCTGGTCGTTTGCTTGATCTGATCAATAGAAAGCATATTGGTCTGGAGAGTTTGCGAATTCTGGTACTGGATGAAGCGGATCGAATGCTGGATCTGGGTTTCCGCGAGGATATTGAGCGTATTCTGCAAACCGCCCCCGTAAAAAGGCAAAACTTGCTATTCTCCGCCACCTTCTCAAAAGATATTAAACAGCTGGCACATAATTTCATGCGTCACCCGGTAAAAATTGAACTGGGAAATCAGAACTCTGCGGCTAAAACAGTTTCACAGTCTTTCTACCAAGTAGACCAGCAGGATAAGCCGGAAATTCTCAGCTATCTGATCCATGGAGGGGGATGGAAAAAGGCTCTGGTGTTTGTCCGTACCAAAAAAGCGGCCAACAAAATTACTGAACTACTGGAAGAAGATGGCATCAATGCTCAGGCCATTCACAGCGATAAAAGTCAGTACCTGCGTATTCGGACACTGGAAGATTTTAAAGACAACTGCTTCAATGTTCTGGTCGCCACGGATGTTGCTGCACGTGGGCTGGATATTTATCAGCTACCGCTGGTCATCAATTACGACCTGCCCAAAGTGCCACAAGACTATATTCATCGCATTGGTCGAACCGGTCGTGCAGGACAAGCTGGCCGAGCCATTTCTCTCGTCAACCAAGAAGAGAAGAAGTTATTAGCAAACATCCAGCAATTGATTAAAAAGCTACTGGTAATTGAGCCTATTCCTTACTTTGAAGACGGTGAAGTCAGAATAGCAGAAGTTAATGAGCCTGTTAGAAACACCAAGCAAACAAAAAGCAGGATTGATAAGAGCAACAAGCGGTTCTCAACAGGCAATTTGGGCTCAACTGGCTTAAACACTAGCCGCACCGATAAACCAACCAAAAAACGAATGGGAAAATCCAATAAAAGTTCGTCTAAAACCAATAAAAAATACTCCTTGTTCCATGATCAAAACGGAAAAACTAGTTAACTTGAGTTCAACGAAATAATCCCTTCGCTACATATGCTTCAGCCTTTTTGTACGTATTCATGTTACAGAAAAAGAGTGATTTGAGTACTTTATTGGCTGGCAAAGGCTCCGGAGGAGCCATTGGACCCTTTTCAAAAAACATCTCTATGCCTCAAGCCATTAAAATACAAGGGCTGAAGCCAAAATCTAAGCGCCGAACTCACGTTAGTTACACTTACGACCTTAAGTTATAAGGTTGCCGCCTGCGAACATCTTCAACATCCTTATGCCTTGATTGGCGGCAGTTCTGTTCTGAGCATCTCCACTGCCTTTAAGGTATTGGAGATATTGATCCAATATCTTCTAGTCGAGAGAGTATAACTTCTACCTTGCCGCATACGTTCGTAATCCTCCGCTTAAGGCTGATACACACGCGACCAGACAGTTATTCCCAAAATATTGTGCAGCACAGTTTAAATCGAGCGTTGTATCTTTGGTAACATAAAGATTTAGGCTGGCACAAAATAGTACAATCGCGCCATCGGCATCCAGCCATTTAACCTTACCCTTTTCTCCCAACCGACCTTCCATGATTACCTCAGGATCAAGAGCGTCCATACAGTTGGTTGCCCATACATCAGAATACGGTTCTCCTGTGCTTGCTCTATATGCCTTAGCAACTCATTGGTGCGTTTAACTCTGTACTTTGCAACTCCCGCTGGTTCAGAAGCATACTGTCAATCTCATCAATAAAGATAATTCCGCCATTTACTTTAGCTTCCTTCCAAACATCTTTCCACATTTCCTTAAAGGGTGGTTCTTTTGACACGACAATGCAGCTGCTCAGACATCATGGTTTTAAATATATTCGGTAACGAAAAAGATACGGGTTTATAGTGATATAACGTTGTCAAACCAATAACCCCATAACCACGCCTCTTTTTCGTACCGGATATATCGAAGCCCATGATATTTTAGCAGCTGCATTGTCGTATCAAAAGAGCCTCACCAGAGTCTTGTTACAAACAGCACAAGGTTGAAGACCTGCATCCTCAGTTTTGACGGTAAGTGCCTAGTAATGAGCCCGTCAGGGTTGAGGGAAGCAACCAAGGGAAACGCGCAAAAGAGTCAGCATAAGCTGCAAACTAGGCTCAATCCTAGAGAGAAGAAAGATCGTAAACGAATGGCACAGGTAGCCACCGGCTATACCGTAAAACCCAATCCTCGAACGACAGAATCGGTCATAAATATGGACCGGAAGAATGACAACGTTGTTAAATTACGGCCTCAGCCAAGAATAAGCGAGTGTGGGCCAGTGTAAAAGAAAGAAAGGCTGAAGCCGTGATAGAAGAAGCTTTCGAGGAAACGCTCAGGCTAGATCAGAAACAGAAACGTCAGTGGGTCATTGTTATTCATGGGCGCCATCATCAGCGGAAACTGACTACCAAAATTATGCAAAAGAAGTGAGTTAAGGCAACCATCATCATGGACTTTATCCATGACTTGAGTATCTGTGGAAAGTCGATCACTGCTTACACGACAAGGGTGATGAGGCTATTGAAAGCTGGGTGGCAAAACAGTCCCTGAAGATACTCAGGGGAAAATATGACAATGTGACCTTGGGAATCAGGCAAAGTGCGAGCAAAAGAAGTCTGACAAAACTGGAGGCCATTGATAAGTGTGCAGACTATCTTCAAAAAAACCTCCCTAGGCTCTGCTATGACAAGGCGCTTGATGCTAGCTATCCGATTGGCAGATGGTCATTGAGGAAGCTCGCCGCAATTTAATCACTGACCATATGGATCTATCCTGGCCAAAGTGGAGTTTACAAGGGGCAGAGGCTGTGTTGAAGCTACGCTACTGAATTACAGTGGCGATTTCCCGGCATATTGGAATTTCCATAAGGAATGCTCTCGCCTTCGTAATCATGGAGAACGAATGAATGTGGCGTCGTAACAAGGGAACCGCACCCATTGCCTATGCACGGCAGCCCAGAAAGCCACCTATTGATATTCAGGTACTAACTAACAGAAGGTGTACCAATGACGTTCTGAGAGTCGAACTTACGTTATTTACCATATCCAGCATATAAATTCTTACCATAGCCACTTAAACGCTGATAGGAGTGTATTCACAGAATTGCAACCAAGTACCTGTCACATTATCTAGCATGGATGAGAGATCTGCCGGGAGCTCTCAAGCTAACTGCGATCGTTTGATTAATATAATAACTGAACACTGGCGTCACCAACCAGTAAAAGGAACTTAGCTAGATATTAATGTTGGTGGTGATCTGCAATATTACCAGCTAGGGATTAGAGGGATTATGCACTGCCTGTCAATATGAACTGGAGTTTTTAAGATCCGGTTAACATATCGAGTGGTATTACTGCGCTACTTGATGTTTGGTAACTTTGTATAACAGTACGCGATGTTTTACTTTTTCAGAGACCATAAAAGTTTAAAATCCCTGACTTACCAAGGATTACAACATAAATAGTGGCCGTTAGCGCAACCATAATTATGCTTACTCTGGTGACTATCTACGTGTAAGTTGGGCATTATTATCAGTTCTCCAAAGTTCGTCCATATTGGCTGAGGCCCTTAAAAATCTAGGCATGTTTGACTTTTCTGGCAAGCAAGAAAAGTCAAACATCGCATAATAGTGTATTTCGCCAGTACAATTGCCATTGAGAATGGAATGTACCAAGAAAAGTGAAGAGCAGAGTGATCAGGTAAGGTGTGGTTTTTACTAACCGCTTAGGGTTAATAGGATTATGTTTTCCTTTGCACCTTAAAAAAATACCTTATTACCATTGTTCATAAGCCAGCTTAAGGAGCCTTACTGACATGTGCCAAGTTCTCGCAGCCATGTAACCAAGCCTTGATACCATTGCTTTCAAATCAAAGCTCCGGTTGAATCGATAGCAATATTAAGCAAGGTATCTTGACAGATGCTTCGGGTTAATATTGTGGTAACTTCCTTTCAGAGAATTTTTGACGTTTCCTATCATGGTGTTGACCCACGTAAACAACTTATTAGCCATTGATTCGTGCCCACCACCTGTTACCACTGCTGTATGTGGGTCCCAGCGTCGGCTATTACTGTGAATGCACCGAGGCCATCACTGACAACACCTCAGGTATGATCACCGAGATGCTTTTACGTCCAGAGTTCCAACTCCTTTTCCCGGAAACTGGTAAACATGCTGCAACGCATATACAACTGGTAGTTCCCCTCGTTGGTTTGTACGGAGGCAACAAATTGGTGTTTGTTTTCAGAACCTCTTCCCCGTTTGCCTCCATGGTTTTTTATCATCACAGTAGGAATCATACACCTGCTCATGTCCCTGCAGGGGACGGCTGTATCCAGTTCTTTCATTGGCTGCATAAACTTGTGCTCCAAACAGCAAACAGCAAACAGCAAACAGCAAACAGCAAACAGCAAACAGCAAACAGCAAACAGCATCATAATAGATTCACCGCTGTCTCAAAAGCTCCCTAGAAGATATGCCATTCTTGGTCTGAGTCATAAAAAGCATGTTTAAAAACCAAGTGGTAAAGGGCGTTTGCCAACTTCCATAATGGTGCCACTGGTCAATGATGTCTGGTAGCGGCAGCGGTTGCACTGGTAGAACTCACGGTTTTGATGGTGCAATACTCCAAGCAACAACACAGATGACATTCAAACCCATTCGGCCACCAGCATTTGAAACACTGGTCCGACATTGTTGTTCTTGACCATATTACTGAAAGAACTCCACAAGGCTCATGCCTTTCTGAAACTGAATTTTGTTCTTGGCCATGATGCACCTTCTACTTCTAGGAAACCAAGTCTCGCAAGTTTAAACGAGCAGTAGGATTCGGTCAGATGGTAATCAGGTTGATTTATGTTGTGTGATCAGTCGCTGGTAATAGCGCTTGAAACTGCGAAAGGATCTATGATGGAAATAGATGATGATGGTTATTATTTCACTGAACGATAGCCTAGATATCACTGGAGGATTTTGTGAATGACAGATGAGTTGCCTATGCCATTGTGATCCACAATGTTATGCAGGAATCATCAACATCACAGAATACACTAACAATAGACACGTGAGCCACTAGTTCGTTATCTCTGGTTTGGTATCCAAAAGATAGCTAAGTGCCAAGGGCTCCCCTGTCGTTCACCATCGAACTCACGTTAATTATGCTAAATCTAGCGACTATTGACGTGCCAGTTGAGCATTATTCTAGGTTTCCAAAGTTAGATCATATGGTCGTGTTGGCTGGATCACTTGAAAATCATGGAATTTTCTACTTTCCTAGCAAGTAAGAAAAGTCGAACATCTCGTAATGATGAAGGTGTGGTTCCCTTGCTGCGACACCCCATTCATTAGTTATACATGATTACGAAGGCGAGAATATTCCTTATGGAAGTTCCAATACTCCTGCCAATCTCCACTTGAATCCAGTGAGCGTAGCTTCAACCGAACCTCTGCCCCTTGTAAACTCCACTTTACCCAGATTATATCCATACGGTCATTGATCAAATGGCGGCAAGCTCCCTCAATGACTCAACTGACAATCGGATAGCCAGTATCCAGCGCCTTGTCATAGCAGAGCCTAGGACAGTTTTTTTGAAGATAGTCTGCACACTTATCAATGGCCTCCCGTTTTGTCAGACCTCTCTTGCTCGCACTTTACCGGATTCCCCTGCCTTCTTGTCAGACTCTCCCATGAGTATCTTCAGGGCCCGTGCTACTTACCAGCTTTCAATAGCCTCATCCCCTTGTTGTATAAACAGTGACCGGCTTGCCACAGATATTCAAGTACATGATTATGGTTGCCTCAACTTCCTTCTTTTGCATAATCTAGGTAATCAGTTTCCGCTTATGAGGGTACCCATCAATAACAACCACCTCCTGCCGTTTCTGCTCCTGATCTAGCCTTGGAGCTTCCTCGAAAGCTTATTCTATTACAGCTTCCGGCTCTCTTACTACACTGGCCACACTCTATGATTCTTGGCTGGAGGACGTAATTTAACAACGTTGCCGCTCTTCCGCTCCATATTCATGACCGATTATGCCGTCCGATGATTGGATTTTACCGTATAACCGGTGGCTACCTGTGCCATTCGTTTGTGATCTTTCTTATCTCTAGGACTGCGTTTGGTTTGCAGCTTCTTCTAACTCTTTTTCGCGTTCTTCCATGTCGCTTCCATCAACCATTTTTGGCGCATCACCAAACCTTTACCGTCAAAACGTAGGATCTGCAGGTCTTCTGTTTGTTCAATCACAACCTTGCACTCTTCGTAAAAAGCCTAAAAGTATTGAGCCGTATCCGCTACCAGTTGCATAGTCTGTCGTTTGCCAACCATACTGCGGCAACATCTCACGATGTCGTTTAATCGTTCGATTATAAGAGCTATCCATCACATCGCTGACAATTTTTGCCTCATGCCCTCAGAGTACTGGTCAGTATTGATATTTAACTTAGCATTCAGTGGGAACACACTGGATTGCTTCCGCTGGCTGTAATTGCAAGGCCTGACTACGATAGAACCAAACAAGCTGGTCAGTTGTCGGAAGGTATTTCCCTGATGTGACTTCTCTCTTCACCGTCGCTACTTGTTACCGACGATTGCTGCGGCTCATCATTGGCCTGCTTATCCAGGTACTCTTGGAAGAGAAGGCGCAACACTTCGTTGTCTTCAGTCTGGATATAGCCCTCTATAGCGCTATGCCCCTGTTAGAGCGTGGATTCAAGGTGCTTAATAATCGAGCTCAAATGATCACTAGCTGGTGAGAAGAATGCATAACCGCTGGTATTGGCATAGGATGCGTTCACAAGAGACAGTGTTATGCAGTTATTGGTTTAATACCCATGTTATATAGTCATTAAATCGTCTCTTTTTTGTTACCGGATATATCGAAAACACTGATGTTTTAGCAGCTGTATTGTAGTATCAAAAGCACAGCACCAAAAGCAGTTATACAGACCAGTGTTGCGTTCAGGTTTCTGTAGAATCTGTTGATTTACCCATGTTTGAATTAGGTCGCAGCAGTTTTTTAAACTGTTCAGCAAGATACACTTGTTCTTTGCCATTGCTTTTATCAACTACCTGCTCATCAAACGTCTTTATCAAGGTAATGGTTTGCGGCGTAATACCAATCAGAATATCTTTACCACCGACTCGAATCAAAGTCAGAGATAGTCTGGACTGATTAGATAATGTGGTACTGGAGAGAAGCTCTATATCTTTTCCCATGCCCGGTAACTTTGGCTTAAAACGTTTGACCAGCCAAGCTAATACGAAAATCAAGCTGACCACCATCAACATCGGCATCACCACCTGAAACAGGTCCAACTCACTGACTTGGCTGACATCTTTTTCTTCTATTTCTGCCTGTACTCTGACTGGCACGAACAGAATATATGGAAGATCTTTTATTTTCATGTTTAAGACTATAAAGTGCTTATCCAATAAAGAGCAAGCCTATTTTTAGTGGTTTTAAATGGTATTTATGTTCACTTGATTTGCCAAATACAATGGGTACGGCTCTTTTGATAAGACAATGCAGCCACTAAAACATCAGGGTTTTCTATATATCAGGTAACTAAACATAAACGACTTAATGATTATATACCATTGTCAAACCAATAACTGCATAACCCCGTCTCTTGTGAACGCATCCTGCTCCAATACCCTCGATTATGCATTCTTCTCTCCAGCTAGTGATCAATTGGACGCTATCATTCAGCACCTTAAATCCACTCTACAACAAGAGCATGGCACCATAGAGAGCTATATCCAGACTGAAGGTAACGAAGTGTTTCGCCTTCTTCTCCGAAGGTATCTGAATAAGCAGACCAATGATGAACCGTAGCAATCGTCGGTAACTGATAGCGACGGTGAAGAGAGAAGTCACATCAGGGAAAATACCTTCCGACAACTAACCCGCTTGTTTGGTTCTATCGTAGTCAGGCCTTGCAGTTACAGCCAGCGGAAGCAATCCAGTGTGTTCCCACTGAATGCTAAGTTAAATATCAATACTGACCAGTACTCTGAGGGCATGAGGCAAAAATTGTCAGAGATGTGATGGATAGCTCTTATAATCGAACGATTAAACGACATCGTGAGATGTTGCCGCAGTATGGTTGGCAAACGACAGACTATGCAACTGATAGCGGATACGGCTCAATACTTTTAGGCTTTTTACGAAGAGTGCAAGGTTGTGATTGAACAAACAGAAGACCTGCAGATCCTAAGTTTTGACGGTAAAGGTATGGTGATGCGCCAAAAATGGTTGGTGGAAGCGACATGGAAGAACGCGCAAAAGAGTCAGAAGAAGCTGCAAACCAAACGCAGTCCTAGAGATAAGAAAGATCACAAACGAATGGCACAGGTAGCCACCAGTTATACGGTAAAACCCAATCATCGGACGGCATAATCAGTCATGAATATGGAGCGGAAGAGCGGCAACGTTGTTAAATCCCGTCCTCCAGCTAAGAATAAGAGAGTGTGGGCAAGTATAGAAAGAGAGGTGGAAGCCGTGATATAAGAAGCTTTCGAGGAAGAGCTTAGGCTAGATCAAGAGCAGACATGGCAGTGGGTCATTGTGATTGATTGGCACCCTCATCAGCGGAAACTGATTACCGTGATTATGAAAAGAAAGTAGTTAACGTAAGTTCAACGCTCAGAAAGCCATTTGTACACCTTCTGTTAGTACCGAAATATCAATATGTGGCTTCTGGCCTGCCGTGCATAGGCAATCAATCCTGCCATCATGATTACAGCAAAGTTAAACCTTATTAGCATCTGACCTAAGTACCATTCTCGTCTAAACTTACAACACCATTTTCCCTCGAAGTGGAAGGTGCACCATGGGCAAGAAAATAATTCAATTTCAGAAGGGCATAGGCCTTGTGTAGTTCTTGCAGCAACATGGCTATGAACAACAATGCCGTGCCCAGTTTTTCAAGTGCCGGTGGCCGAATTGGTTTGAATGTCCTCTGTGTTGTTGTCTGGAGTATTGCACCATAAAAGCCAGTGAGCTATACCAGTGCAATCGCTGCCGTCACCAAACACCACTGACCAGTGGCACCATTCTGGCAGCTAGCAAACTGCCATTTACCACTTAGTGTCTAAGCAGTTTTTAATGACTCAGACCAAGAATGGCATATCGGCCATAGAGCTCTCGAGACAGCTGGAAATCTCTTATAATGCTGTTTGGCGCTTGAAGCACAAGCTTATGCAGGTAATGCAAGAACGTGATGACAGCCGCCCTCTGCAGGGACATGTTCAGATGCCTGATTCCTACTGTGGTGGTGAAAAACATGGAGGCAAACGTAAAAGAAGTTCTGAAAACAAACACCCATTTGTTGCCACCGTGCAAACCACCGAGGAAAACTGCTCACTGTATATGCGTTTCAGCATGGTCACCAGTTTCTGGAAAAAGGAGCTGGAACTTGTGGCGCAAAGGCATCTCGGTAATCATACCTGCTGTGTTGTCAGTAATGGCCTCGTGGCATTCACAGGAACAGCCGAAAACGGACACCCTCATACAGCAATGGCGACAGATGGTGGCCACAAATCGATAGCTAATAAGTTGTTTACGTGAGTCACACCATGATCTGGCACGTCAAAAATTCTCTGAAAGCCAGTTACCACAATATGAACCAAGAGCATCTGCAAAGATACCTTGCTGAATATTGCTATCTATTCAACCGGAGCTTTAATTTGAAAGCAATGGTATCAAAGCTTGGTTACATGGCGACGCGAACTTGCCACATGAAAGCAAAGCTTCTTAAGCTAGCTTATGAACAGTGATAACTAGTGAGTAAAATGGTTCACGATGTCGAGTATGTTCGATCTGCGAAATATTTTTAAACTGATCATCTACGCTTTCTATTACTGCTAGTTTCCTCAACATCACGCTATCCAAAGCCTTGAGCTCTTTTGGCTTCATGTTTTCCCTGACTTTAGTTACTAGATCCAAGCCTTTCTCCTGCAACTTGGCTACCAACTTCTCAGAGACATAGCCCTTATCTCCATCAATCCAACCAGTTAACTATGTGATGAGATCTGGTACTGGCTTACGATCATCGTGGTTAGCCGTTGTCAGACAAAATGATAGAATTTCTCCGAGATGGTTAAGTATAAAGTGTAATTTAAAACACAACTTCCAACCTGTAAACATTTTCCCTCGTTTAGCCTATTCACTGAAAACCTTGTGACTGTTGACCCTATGATTGTCACAGACAACGATGGGCGTCGAATCAATTAATGACAGGCCTGTTGGTTGCCCCATGCACTGAGGCTTTAGATAAACCGTCAGTGGTATCAAAGCCTGCCGCATGAGTTCTACAAAACGATTGCAGGGTATTAGGTTCGGGAAATAGTCTGATGTATGTTGTGTTATCAGTCGCTGGTAATAGTGCTTGAAATTACGAAAGGCACTATGATGGAAATAGATGATGATAGTCATGATGTCACTGAGCGATAACCTAGATATCACTGGAGGCTTTTTGAATGACAGATGAGTTGTCTATGCCATTATGATTAGCATGTTATGCAGAAATCATCCACATCAAAGAATACACTAACAATAGACACTGGAGCCTCAGGTTCGTTATCTATGATTTGGTATCAGAAATAGAGCTAAGTGGCTGAGGCTCACCTTTCTTTCACCATCAAACTCACATTGACTTATGAAAAAGAAGGGAGTTAAGACAACCACCATCATGGACTTTATCCATGTACTTGAATATCTATGGAAAGCCGGTAACTGCTTACACGACAAGGGGTATGAGGCTATTGAAAGCTTGGTGGCATAACGGTCCATGAAGATACTAAGAGGAGAGACTGACAAGATGTCCCGGGGAATCCGGCAAAGTGCTAGTAAGATAAGTCTGACAACACTGGAGGCCATTGATAAGTGTGTAGACTATCTTCAAAAACTAGGCCCAAGCTCTGCTACGCCAAGGCGTTGGATAATGGCTATCCGGCTACCCTTGGGGTCATTGAGGTAGCTTGCCGCCATTGAATCAATGACCGTTGAATATAATATGAGCAAAGTTTAGTCTGCACGGGGCAGATGCTGTGTTGAAGCTATGTGCACTGGATTCAAGTAGAGATTAGAAGGCGTATTGGAACTTCCATAAGGAATGCTCTAGCCTTCGTAACCATGGAGAACTAATCAATGAATGGGGGCGTCATAGCAATGGAACCACACCCTTGGTCATTGCTTTATCTCCGGTTCAGGTGCATAGCAGCCTAGGCATCCGTACCAGAAAATATAGACCACCTAGACTTTTGCAGGTTGCGCATCTGTTTTTACATGCCGTGGTAATATCATGTAATCCTGACCAGCCTAGAATAACTAAGGAGTCTGAGGTTGTTTGGTGGTTATAGGTTGTGATGTTTATATGTGAATGGAAGTGCTCTGGGTTGTATGATGTTTGGGCAACAGGCGTATTATCGGAGGGAGTAGAGCCTTTATTTTGCTGTGATCATGGTAATTCCCAGAAATACAGCATACACTTAGTATGCCTTGGGTGCAGCTCTATTGATACGACAATGCAGCCACTAAAGCATCAGGGTTTTTGTTATATCCAGTAACGAAAAATAGACAGCTTTATGGTTATATAACGTCGTCGAACCAATAACTACATAACACCGCTGCTTGTGAACGCATCCCCGCCAATACCAACGATTATTCATTCTTTTCACACCTCGTGATCATTTGGACACTACCATTCAACACCTTGAATCCACTCTCCCACAAAAGCATGGCACCATAGAGGGCCATATCCAGACTGAAGGCAACGAAGTTCGTGCCTTCTCCTCCAAGGGTATCTGGATAAGCAGGCCAATGATTAACCGCAGCAATCATCGGTAACGGGTAGCGACGGTGAGCATAGAAATCGTGTCAGAGAAAACACCTCCAAACAACTGACCAACTTATTTTGGTCTGTTGTAGTCAAGCGTCACAGTTACAGCCGGCTGAAGCAATCCAACATGTTACCGCTAGATGCTCAGTTAAACCTCAATACTGACAAGTACTCTGATGACATGAGAAAAAAATTGTCAGCTATATGATGGATCGTTCTTATGATCGAACGATTAAATAACATAGAGAAAGTTACCCCGTGATGGTTGAAAAACACAGTCTATGCAACTGGTAGCTGATACGGCTCAAGACTTTGAGGATTTTTACGAACAGCTCTAAGGTTGCGATAAAGCAAACAGAAGACCTGCAGATCCTAAGTTTTGACAGTAAGGTCCTAGTGATGCGCCCGGAATGGTTGGGGGGGAAGCAACACGGAAGAACACGCAAAAAAAGTCAGCAAAAGCTACAAACCAAGCTCAATCAGAGAAAGAAGAAAGATCACAAACGAATGACACAGGTAGCCACCGTTTATACGGTACAACCCAATCCTCAAACTGCAGAATAGGTCATGGATATGGATCGAAAGAGCGACAACGTTATTAAATTCCGTCCTCCCTCCAAAAATAATGGCGTGTAGTCCAGTATAGTAAGAGAGACGGAAGCCGTTATAAAAGAAGCTTTCGAGGAAACGCTCAGGCGAGATCAGGAGCATAAACATCAGTGAATCATAATTATTGATGGGCACCCTCATTAGTGAAAACTGATTACCTAGATTAACGTGAGTTAGTCGCTTCAATTTTGGCTACAGCCCTTTGATTTTAAGGGCTTTAGTCATAGTGATGTTTTTTAAAAAAGTGCCCAATGGTTCCTTCGTAGCCTTTGCTAGTCAACAAAGTACTAAAATCACTCTTTTCCTGTAATATGAATATGTACAAAAAGAATGAAGCCTATGTAGCGCACGGGATTATCTCGTCGAACTTACGTTGGATTATGAAAAAGAAGGAAGTTAAGGCAACCATCATCATCATGGACTTTAGCCATGTACTTGGATATCTGTAAAAAGCCGATCACTGCTTACACGACAAGTGAGATAAAGCTATTGCAAGATAGATGGCAGAACGCTCCCTGAAGATACTCAGGGGAGAGTCTGGCAAAGTAGCCCGGGGAATCAGGCAAAGTGCGCGCAAGATAGGTCTGACAAAACGTGAGACCATTGATAAGTATGCAACCTATCTTCAAAAAACCTCCTAGGATCTGCTATGACAAGGCGCTGGATGCTAGCTACCTATTGCCAGTGCAGTCATTGAGGAAGCTTACCACCATTTTATCAATAACTGGATGGATCTAACCATGGCAAAGTGGAATTTACAATAGGCATAGGCTGTGTTGAAGCTACGCTCACTGGATTCAAGTGTAGATTGGCAGGCGTATTGGAACTTCCATAAGATATACTCTCGCCTCCGTAATCATGGAGAACCAATGAATGGGGCGTCACAACAAGGGAACCACACCATCCCTATTAAAAGGTGGAGAGCATTAATGCAGTGAATGGAAAGCTAGCACTCAATCTAACCGACAAATCAAGAAAGGTTTAAATCTAAAGTTAGGTTGTTGACACAATATCCGTATCTGTCCTCTACAATCCCTAAAGACAGGCTTTTGCATTCAATAACGAAGCTTATTTCTTCAGGGTCAATGTATTCATTATCCTGCTCTCACTAAAAGCATCAGGATCAGGCGCGAGAAACCACTCATCCAGCTTCATAGATAGCTGATCAACACCTGTTTTCTTAAGTGAGGAGAACAACTGAACACTTACCTGCGTGAACCTAGCCAGATCTTTATTGAGCATATTCAAAACCTGCTTGGCAGCTCCATGCTTCAGTTTATCAGCTTTGGTAAGCAGTATATGAATAGGTAGGGTTGCACTCACACTCCAATTAAGTATCCTCTGGTCAAACTCTTTCATTGGGTGGCGAATGTCCATTAGAAGAACCAAGCCAACCAGAGCATCCCGACACTCCAGATAATCGGTCATATGATGCTGCCACTCTTTTTTCATAGCTTCCGGGACTTTTGCATAACCATAACCTGGAAGATCCACCAGAAAGACTCCTTCCTGAACATCAAAGAAATTGATGAGCTGGGTTCTACCCGGCGTCTTACTGGTTCGTGCCAGTTTGTTTGAGCATGTCAGCGCATTCAGTGCACTGGACTTTCCAGCATTGGATCGGCCCGCAAAGGCCACTTCGCGACCTTCATTCTCCGGGCACTGACTCAACTTTACCGCACTCTTGTAAAAAGAGGTCTGCCGGTAATTTAATGAAGGTCTGGTATCACTCATGGTGTTTCATACATTCCAGTAATCATCACTGATTTTAATTCATCTTTTATCAGGCCAGACCATCAATAATGATCTACATGAAAAATTTATGATTAAGGCATACTAAACCCAGTAAATCACGTAAAAAGAAATCAGAAAAAGGGCGCCAAGTTACCGCTTCCAGCTGATAGATACAGCTATGCCTGTACCGATTGCCGATTGAGTAGTTTATACTATTGTCGTACAAGGCACATGCCATCATGTCACCTGATGCTAACGCAACCAAAAAGCAGACGCGAACCTCTGCATGGTTCTGTTTCACTAAACAATAAAAGCTGTCAGGTCTGATGAATAACAACAGCCATTTGAGGCAAACGCCGTAACTGGGTCAGGTAATGAAAAAAGTCATTCTCACTCTGGTAATTTCTTTGGGGGTAACGGGCGTAGCATTTGCCAAAAAGGATGCAGTTGCAGGCAAGAGCAAGGCTACAACCTGTACTGCCTGTCATGGAGCTACAGGGGTTAGCCCTGCACCAAACTGGCCAAATTTGGCAGGCCAGGGAGAACGTTATCTGGTCAAACAAATCACTGAAATTAAAGATGGCTCTCGTTCAGTTCCTGAGATGATGCCTTTCGTCAGCGCTCTTACCAAGCAAGATATTGAAGACCTTGCTGCTTTCTATTCAAGTCAACCTGCGCCTCATGGTGCTACTGACCAAAAATATGTCTCGCTTGGTGAAGCCCTTTATAGAGGCGGCGATGCCAAGAAGAGTATTCCTGCTTGCTCTGGTTGTCACTCGCCGACAGGTCAAGGTAATTACCTTGCGGGGTTCCCGATGCTCGCTGGGCAGAAGGCTGACTATACAGCTAAGCAGCTCCGTGATTTACGTGAAGGTGACCGTACCAATGACGGCGACACCAAGATTATGAGAACTATCGCTGAGAAAATGAGTAACAAGGAAATCAATGCTGTTGCCAACTATATCAGCGGGCTTCGTTGATAATGAATCCCAGACGATTGGCAGAAGGCTAATCCTATCAGGACTTCTACCATTTCTCTTTAACGCAATATAGCCCCAAAACTCTTCTATCATGTTTTCTTTTCATCAGACACTTTTGTAATGAGTCTCAAAGCAACAGAAAACGCCATATTCTTGGATATCAATGAAACATAGAGACTCTTGGATGACAAAAAAAAACGAAATGCATATGGGTACGGTTCCTTTGCTACGACGCCCAACTCATTAGTTCTACATAACTACGAAGGCAAGAGCATTACTTATGGAAGTTCCAATACGCCTGCCAATCTCCACTTGGATCCAGTGAGCGTAGCTTCAACACAACCTCTGCCACGTGCAAACTTACTTTGCTAGGATGGATCTATACGGTCATTTATCAAATAACGTCAAGTTCCCTCAATGACTCCACTGGCAATCGGATAGCCAGCATCCCGCACCTTGTCATAGCTGAGCCTGTAACGGTTTTTTTGAAGACAGTCTGCACACTTATCAATGACCTCCAGTTTTGTCATACCTCTCTTGCTCGCACTTTGCCAGATTCCTCGGGCCACCTTGTCAGACTACCCCTCAGTATCTTCATGGATCGTTCTGCCTCCCAGCTTTCAATGCCCTCATCCATCTTTTCGTGTAAGCAGTGACCGGCTTTCCACAGATATTCAAGCACATGGATAAAGTCCATGATGATGGTTACCTTAACTCTATTCTTTTTCATAATCCCGGTAATCAGTTTCCGCTGACGATGGTGCCCATCAATAACAATGACCCACTACCGTTTCTGCTCAGGATATAGCCTGAGCGCTTCCTCAAAAGCTTCTTCTATCACAGCTTCCGCCTCTCTTTCTACACTGGCCCACACTCCCTTATTCTTGGCTGGAGGACGGAATTTAACAACGTTGTCTCTCTTCCGATCCATAGCAATGACCTATTCTACCGTGCGAAGATTGAGTTTTACCGTATAAACGGTGGCTACCTGTGTCATTCGTTTGCAATCTTGCTTCTCTCTAGGACTGAGCCTAGTTTGTAGCTTCTGCAGACTCTTTTGCGCGTTCTTCCTAGTTGCTTCCCTAACCCCTCCCGGGCACATTACCAAGCCCTTCCCGTCAAAACTGAGGATCTGCAGATCTTCTGTTTGCTCAATCCCAACCTTACGCTGTTCGTAAAAAGCCTCAAAGTCTTGAGCCGTATCCGCTACCAGCGGCATAGCCTGCCGTTTTTCAACCATCTGGGGCAATTCTCACGATGTCGTTTAATCATAAGAACGATCCATCACATCCCTGACAATTTTCCCTCATGCCATCAGAGTACTTGGCAGTATTAAGGTTTAACTGAGCATCCAGCGGAAACACGCTGGATTGCTTCCACTGACTGTAACTGCAACGCCTGACTACAACAGAACCAAACAAGCTAGTCAGTGGTCGTGAGGTACCTTTTTGCCGTAATTCCTCTGCTCCCCGTCACTGCCAGTTACCGACGATTGCTGCGTCCCATCATTGACCTGCTTATCCAGATACCATTTAAGGAGAAGGCACAACACTTCGTTGCCTTCAGGCTGGATATAGCTATCTATGGTGCCATGCTCGTGTTGGAGAGTGGATTCACGGTGCTGAATGATAGTGTCCAAATGATTACGAACTGATGGGAGGAATGAATAATTTAGGGTATTGGCGTAGGCTGCGTTCACAAGAACCGGTGTTATGGAGTTATTGGTTTGACGACCTTATATCACCGTAACCACGTCTCTTTTTCGTTACCGATATATCGGAAACCATTATGTTTTAGCGGCTGCACTGCGTATCAAAAGAGCCGGCCCCAACTGAGAGGTCGCCCAGTAGCTCATAACGATGATCTCCACGCTGATAAGCCAGTTCGCAGATCCTCTTTACCGTCTAGCCATTAGACTATTATAGAGCCGATCCGTCTCCGCCAATCTTCGGTATATCAAGATTTAAATCCATTGACCGTCCTATGCTTATGCTCTAGGCAGCCTCTATCAAGGTACTCCTTAATCAAGCTGATAATCTTGTCTGTGCAATAGCCTGCAGCAACAGTTAAATATTGCCTGATTATCACCTTCTCTGGCTTGCTCAGATCGCGATCTCGGAAATGTCTGACGTTGGTCTCAATCAATTGATAACACGCATCTTTTTATTCCAAAATGGGCTCGATATTCGTCGTAGTTTGAAGTAGTTACTCTACCTATTTGAGTATTTTGATGAGCCGTGAGTTCATTATGATTTTCATCCAACAATCATGACAAAAGATCAGAAATAACAGGCTCATTTCATGTTGAAAATAAGGCTCCCATTCAGGCTCATTCCATATAGGAAGAGACTAACTCAGTACAAATCAGCAAGCTATGATAAACTAAACGGGTTAAATTTTTATTAACTGGAGAACAACGTTTATGGACAGGCGTCATAAAACCCATGCTGTTCAGGTTGGACACATCACCATTGGCGGCGATGCGCCAGTAATGGTTCAGTCCATGACTGATACTGATACCGCTGATGTTCAGAGAACCATTGATCAGATTCGTCTGCTGGCAGATGCCGGCTCTGACATTGTACGTGTGACCGTTAATAGTGAGGCAGCGGCAACGGCCATTCCTGCTATCTATGAAGGTTTGGCCAAACATAACTGCAATGTACCGATTGTTGGGGACTTCCACTACAACGGGCATCTGCTGTTAACCAAGTATGATGAAATAGCCAGACTGCTTCACAAATATCGTATCAACCCAGGCAATGTTGGTTTTGGCAACAAGAAAGATAATCGCTTCAATGCCATTATTGATGTTGCCATTAAATACAATAAACCCATACGTATTGGGGTTAACTGGGGTAGCCTTGATAAAGAACTATCCACTCATCTAATGGATAAAAATGCCAAATCTGAGAACCCAAGACCTTCCCAAGAAATACTCCATGAAGCGTTGGTACTGTCCTCACTGACCAGCGCGGACGCCGCAGTAGCCAGAGGCCTTGGCGCAGACAAGATTGTAATCTCCTGCAAAGTTTCACGGGTTAAGGATTTGATCAGTGTCTACCAGATGCTGGCAGATCGCTGCGAATATGCACTTCACCTTGGACTGACTGAAGCTGGTATGGGTAGCAAAGGTATTGTGGCCTCCAGTGTGGCCATGGGGATTCTTCTTCAGCAAGGGATTGGTAATACTATACGGACATCGCTGACCCCTGAGCCTAGTGCAAGCCGCGATAAAGAAGTTATTGTATCCCAGCAGATCCTACAAGCCTTGGATGTCCGTATTTTTGCTCCGGAAGTCACCGCCTGCCCAGGCTGTGGTCGTACCTCTAGTACCTTCTTCCGGGTGCTTACTGATGAAGTGGATGGGTTCCTGCGCAGTAAAATGGTTACCTGGCGTCACCAGTATGTTGGTGTGGAAAATATGAAGGTTGCTGTTATGGGCTGTATCGTTAACGGCCCAGGAGAAAGTAAGCATGCAAACATCGGAATCAGTTTGCCTGGTACCGGAGAGACACCGTCTGCCCCAGTCTTTATTGATGGTGAGAAGGTTACCACTCTCAAAGGTGAGCATATCGCTGAGGACTACAAGAAAATGATCGAGGAGTATGTTCAGAAAACGTACTCTCCACGCAACAGGCTGATTTCCAGCCGTTAATTTAAGTAGCCTAGTAGCCCTTCTCCGAGGCGCTTTTACAATCGCCATTATCTGTTTGACTTCATTCTCCAGCTCTTAGGAAATCTGTGAAACATGGATCGATTATGCCTGTATTATTACCCTCTAACACTGGCAATCATTTGAGTGTGGCTCTTTTTATACGACAATACAGCCTACTAAAGCATCATGGTTTTCGATATATTAGATAACGAAAAAGAGACGGTTTTATGGTGATATAACTTCGTCAAACCAATAACTACGTGAATACAATTGGGTATAGTTCTTTTGATACAACAATGCAGACGCTCAAACATCATTGGTTTCGATATATACGGTAACGAAAAAGAGACGGTTTTATGATGACATAACGTCGTCAAACCAATAACTAACGTGAGTTCTACGCTTCAGTTTTTAGATTTTAATGGCTTGAGGCATAGTGATGTTTTTTGAAAAGTGCTCAATGGATCATCCGGAGCATTTGCCAACCAATAAAGTACTCAAATCACTCTTGTTCTGTAACATACATATGTACAAAAAGGCTAAATCCTATGCGCGCAAGGGATTATCTCGTCAAACTCACGTTAAAACCGTATCTTTTTCGTTACTGGATATATCGAAAACTCTGATGTTTTAGCGGCTTCATTGTCGTATCAAAAGAACCACCACCAACCTTAATACTGACAAATACTATGATGGCATTAAGAAAAAAATTGTCAGCAATGTGCTGGATCGCTCTTATGATCAAACGATCAAACGATCAAACGATCAAACGATCAAACGATCAAACGATCAAACGATCAAACGATCAAACGATCAAACGATCAAACGATCAAACGATCAAACGATCAAACGATCAAACGATTAAACGATTAAACGATTAAACGATTAAACGATTAAACGATTAAACGATTAAACGATTAAACGATTAAACGATTAAACGATTAAACGATAAACAATTAAACGATTAAACAACATCGATAGAGTTGGCCAAGTATGGTTGGAAAACGACAGACTATGCAACTGGTAGCGGATACGGCTCAAGACTTTGCGGCTTATTACGAACAGCGCAAGATTGGGATTGGGCAAACAGAAGACCTGCAAATCCTCAGTTTTAACTAAAATGGCTTGGTGATGCGCTAGGAAGGATTAAGGGAAGCACCATGGAGCACGCGCAAAAGAGTCAGTATACGCTGCAAACCAAACCCAGCCCTAGAGAGAAGAAAGATCGCAAACAAATGCCACAGATAACCACCGGTTATACCGTAAAACCCAATCCTAGAACGGCAGAACCGATCATAGATATGGATTGGAAGAGCTACAACGTTGTTAAATTCCGTCCTCAAACCAAGAATAAGAGAGTGTGGGCCAGTGTAGAAAGAGAGGCGTAAGCCGTGATAGAAAAAGCTTTAGAGGAGGCGCTTAGGCTATATCAGGTACAGAAACAGCAGTGGGTTATTGTTAATGATAGGCACCCTCATCAGCGGAAACTGATTACCTAGATTATGAAAAAGAAGGTAGTTAAGGCAACCATCCTCATGGACTTTATCCATGTCCTGAATATCTGTGATGAGCCGGTCACTACTTACACTACAAAGGGGATGAGGCTATTGAAAACTGGATGGAAGAACGGTCATGAAGATACTCAGGGGAGAGTCTGACGAGATGGCCCGGGGAATCTGGCCAAGTGCGAGCACAAGAGGTCTGACAAAACGAGAGGCCATTGATAAGTGTGCAGACTATCTTCACAAAAACAGTTCCAAACTCTGCTATGACAAGGCGCTAGATGCTGCCTATCCGATTACCAGTGGAGCCATTTATGGAGCTTGTCGCAATTTAATCAATGACCGTATGGATCTAACCGTAGCAAAGGGCAGTGCAAGGGGCAGAGGCTGTGTTGAAGCTACGCTCACTGGATTCAAGTGGAGATTAGCAGGCGTATTGGAGCTTTCATAAAGAAGGCTCTCGCCTTCGTAATCATGGAGAACTAATGAATGTGGCGTTGTAGTAGCAAGGGAACCACACCCAAAGGGGTTCCACTGAAAGCATTGGATGTGGCATCACAAGGTTTGCAGTAGTAGCATTGTCTGCCGTTACGCTTTCCCCTGCGGTTTATGCTAATACCTTAGCAAGTATGGCACTTTTGGTGTTTATCAAACTCGGAAAGCACCATCTTTTCAAGATCAGATACAACATCATTACCGGTAGGCACCGCTCCACTCTCAGAGTCTACTGAAACTTCTTCAATCTTGATTCTAATACTGGAAAAAGTGCTGTACAGCATACCAAGTTTTCCAGAGTTAAGGTCTAAATGAAATCAATAAAGTTTTGGACTAGTTCAGGTTGCATAAAATAACCACTACAACTTAGGGAGTAGTAGGAGTTTAGCTCATCCAACCATTACCTAGAACTGCCGGTTAAGAACCTACCTACTTAAATTACAACGCATATTTGAACATCCATTTATTTCACTTGCTGAAGGTCTTCTTCCAGTTCCTCTCTCTCCTCTTCGACCGAATCCAAAACAATTACCAATGCTCAGATGGAATTCTGATAACCATCTTGCTTCCGGTGTTCCAATGGGTAGTTCAGGGATAATACTGTTAAGAACTATAGCAATTGTTCTTTCAAGCGTAGTAAAGCCTAGAGCGTAAAATCTTTGAATTAACTGACTTGAATTTGTAGAGTCTGCCATCCAACCTGAATAATCATTTATAGTACGATCATCTCTCAAATTTACATGAATAACGTTAACACCCTGAGAGCTTCTATACAATGTTAATTGGTGATAAGCAATTCCATCAGTGGTAAGATATGAGAGCGTAGCAACTGTAATAGTACCAACTGGCATTGCGATAATGGCATCAAATGCTCCACTAATAGTGATACTACTGTAATCTAATGTTGTCCATGGCCCTGGAAGAATAGTATTTAACGGACCTTGAACTCTATCTAGTAAATTCCTACCTGGATTGCTGGCGATGGTCATCAAAGGTCTAATTGTAGCTGCATCTTCCATTGTAGCATTTAGTGGTGTTTCATATTGAATAGCTAAAACATCAAGACGTGCTCTAAAACTAGTAAATAAATCTCCTCCTTCTTGAATATCGAAGAAGTGTCCTTCTAATACTGGTTGAGGAGTATCTCCATTAGCATTAATCAGTTGCCACGCTATTTCCAAAGAATGGAAGAAACATACACCACAAAAACCAATACTATCTAATGCAATCCTACTATTTGTAGTTTTAGCAAGTGAGAATAAAAAATCAACCATTGTGATATATCAAATTGGTTAGATGGCGATCTTTGGTGTATATAGTGCCTATCGAATATAGAGCACGTTTCCAACGTATTCCCTAAGTTATGATAAAACCAAGGTAAAAATCTCTTAGTCATAAAAATATTAGTCTGGAACTTATAAACAACACTGTTTCCAGCGTTGATATTATATAAGGCATAATATGGGGTTGATGTGTATGGGATATTGAAACTTTTGCTAGCACTTGTTAAAAGTTGATTCCCATACCCATCAAATATTTCGATAGTCTTATTACCAGTCACTCTCGGATTACAAAAGATATCTTTATCGTCGCTATCTATAGTTTCAGGACAATCTTTCCACTCAACCAAATTCCAATGGTACCCTGATGAAGTAGTTAACTTTGATGTCAGGCATTGACGATCTTGATTGGTTATTGTTCCCGTCTCTGGGTCCCACAAAACGTCATTATATTCAAAAGGAGTATACCATTTGTTATCAGAATGTTGCCAGTATGTGCCTAGTGACAGTATTATATCCCTAGGGTAAGCTGATGTTTTAACCCAGTTATCCATTTTATTCAGAGTCAGTGGAGGAAGTTGGCTTCTATGTTTTATTACTGATAGATAATTGTTTGCATTTTTTACTGTAAAATATTGATTATTGTTAATTTGGAATGGAGTTAAAGATCTAAGCTCTCGGGAAACTTGACTGTACGACCGCATTTGACAGTTATCACCCAGTTTACACCTTTGTAATTCTAATTTAGCAACTTCAATTGGTTCCAAAACTACCATAAGTTCCGGTATTGTTAAGCATAAATTTATATTTTTGACAGAAAACTAATACGACCATATACATCAAACCTTCCATGAACAGTAGGATTGTCATCATTAGCTCCACTACAATCATGTGACAATTTAGCAAAGTGCGTTTTTCTACCTTTAAAATCATACCCCTTATCTGGTTTTACGCAAAGGTCAAGGCCTGTACTTGTTTTTACCTTAATTAATTTATCATTTGGGGAGTGAGCTTTTTTTCTTAAATTGTAAACTTCATTAACAGTGTCAGAATAAACTTTGCCATGACTATCAATAATTACACCGTCATAATCGGAACCACTTAAATCACGGATAACCCTACCTTTAGCACCATTGTGAGTCTTTGTAACAGCATTCTGTTCATGCCATTCATCTGCGAAATCATCTAAAACATCCATTTCTATATTACTCTTCAATCTTTCATAATTAGTTATACTCTTTGTTGTGGATTGATATGAATTATGTTTTTTAGAGACAGCATGTTTTGTCAAATTAAATCTGTTGTCATTTTGTTTTCTAGTAACTTTATCATTTAACCTGGCACGCATTTCATTCTTTTTATGACTGTTTGTATCATTAAATTTTTCTTTATGTTTATTGATTACTAATCGTTTAATGGGTTTATTTTTCGTTAGCGTTATATTTATTGGCACTATTTTTCTTGATTCCAATCGCAAAAAGTCAGAAAAGGTATTTTTTGTGCCTTGCCCTTTGTATTGTCCATGATTAACACCATTATACTCACTTTGATTAACTAAATTCCCGATATAGTTTATTAATCCCACTGAAACATTAAAGCCGGGAATAGTTGATATGTGAGTTTTGTTATTTGTAACAATTGCCCAACCATAATTATGCCTAGATATTGAACTATTTACATACATAAATACACCTATTCCATATCTCTAATTAATCTTGAACTGTATATTGGACAACACATTTAGCAAGCCTTCATAAGTAATCTGCCACATGATGTCAGACTTTTTAAGAGGTCATGAAGTTTAAAAACCTACTTACCAAAGGCTACAGTGTACGTTAGCGCAACATAATTATGCTTAATCTTGCGCCATCAACCTATGTTGGGTGTTATTCTTAGTTTTTCATAATTTGGTCATATACCGTATCAACTGAAGCCATTGAAAATCAAGGAATCCCAAATTTCCGGAAAATTAAGAAAAGTGGAACATCGTATTCTACCCGGTTTTCACACTACCGTTTTTGAGCTATCGTCTACGCATATTTAAGACCAGCCGAAACAGGCTTTTGCCGAGACTAGAGCTTGTTAAATGGTAACTATTCCGTCACTCCAATGCCTCACGCAACAGCTATCGTCATCAGCCCCATCCACTTATTCATTCGGTTGAGCTCTGTCCTATGTGTTGACTCCATATCAACTCGTAAATTCGCACCTTAAGATTTTTGTCTAGTACATAGAATGACGAGGTGAAAATCACGGTACACGACAAACATAATAAATAAGTCAGCGGCATCCACTCCTTGAACGCATAGAAATTTAAAAGAGTCATCATTCAATAATACTGCAGACACTTTTTGGAAATATCCTGTAATGTGAAAATCAGCTAATGCAGCATAGATGCCAATGTTCGCTGATTCAAACCATCGTAAATGAAATAATACGGGTACGGCTCTTTTGATACGACAATGCAGCCACTAAAACATCATGGTTTTCTATATACCAAGTAACGAAAAAGAGACGGTTTATGTGATATAACGTCGTTAAACCAATAACTCCATAACACCGTCTCTTGTGAATGCATCATACGCCAATACTACCGATTATTCATTCTTCTCACCAGCTCGTGATTGTTTGGACGCTATCATGCAGAACCTTGAATCCACTCTCCAACATGAGCATGGCACTATAGAGGGCTATATCCGGACTGAAGGCAACGAAGTGTTGTGCCTTATCCTCTATGGGTATTTGGATAAATAGGGCAATGATGAGCCGCAGCCATCGTCGGTAACTGGTAGCGACGGTGAGCGGAGAAATCACGTCAGAGAAAATACCCTCGATAACTGATCAGCTTGTTTGGTTCTGTCGTAGTCAGGCGTCGCAGTTACAGTGAGCGTGTTTTCGCTGGATGCTAATTAACCATCAATACTGACAAGTACTATGATGGTATGAGGGGGAAAATTGTCAGCGATGTGATGGATCGCTCTTATGATCGAACGGTTAAATGACATAGTGAGAGTTGTCAAGATATGTTTGGGAAACAACAGGCTATGCAATGGGTAGCGAATACGGCTCAAGACTTTTAGGCTTTTTACAAACAGCGAAGGTTGTGATTAAACAAACAGAAGACCTGCAGATCCTCAGTTTTGACGGTAATGCTTGGGTGATGCGCTAGGAAGGGTTGTGGGAAGCAACGGAAGAACGCGCAAAAGGATCAGCAGAAGCTGCAAACCAAGCTCAGTCCAGTAGAGAAGAAAGATTGCCACGAATGGCGCAGGTAGCCACCGGTTATACGGTAAAACCCAATCCTCGGACGGCAGAATAGGTCATGTATGTGGATCGGAAGAGCTACAACGTTGTGAAATTCCATCCTCCAGCTAGGGATAAGAGAGTGTGGCCAGTGTATAAAGAGAGAGGAAGCCGTGATAGAAGAAGCTTTCGAGGAAGCTCCTAGGCGAGATCAGGAGCAGAAACGGTAGTGGGTCATTGTTATTTATGAGCACCATCATAAGCGAAACTGATTACCGGTATTATGAAAAAAAAGGGAGTTAAGGCAACCATCATTATGGACTTTACTATGTACTTGAATATCTGTGGAAAACCGGTCACTGCTTACACGACAAGGGAATGAGGCTATTGCAAGCTAGGTGGCAAAACAGCCCATAAAGATACTCAGGGGAGAGTCTGACAAGGTGGCCCTAGGAATCCGGCAAAGTGCGAGCAAGAGAGGTCTGACAAACCTGGAGGCCATCAATAAGTGTGCAGACTATCTTCAAAAAAACCGTCCTAGGCTCTGCTATGACAAGGCGCTGGATGCTGGCTATCCTATTGCCAGTGGAGTCATTGATGGAGCTTTCCGCCATTTGATCAATGACCGTATGGATCTGACCGTGGCAAAGTGAAGTTTGCAAGTGCCATAGGCTGTGTCGCAGCTACGCTCACTGGATCCAGGGGTAGATTAACAGGAGTATTGGAACTTCCATAAGGAATTCTCTCTCCTGTGTAATCATGGAGAACTAATGACTGGACCGTCGTAGCAAGGGAACCACACACAATTGCTTTCGCTGGCTGTAACTGCAACTCCTGACTACGACAGAACCAAACAAGCTGGTCAGTTGTCGGGGAATATTTCCCTAACGTGATTTCTCTGCTCACCGTCTCTACCTAGTACCGACGATTGCTGCTGCTCATCATTGGCCTGTTTATCCAGATACCCTTGGAGGAGAAGGAGCAACATTTAGTTGCCTTCAGTCCGGATATAGCTCTCTATGGTGCCATGCTCTTGTTGTATAGTGAATTCAAGGTGCTGAATGATAACGTCTAAATGATCACGAGCTGGTGAGAAGAATGAATAATCGATGGTATTGGCGTAGGATGCATTCACAACAGATGGTGTTATATAGTTATTGGTTTGACGACGTCATCTCACCATAAAACCGTCTCTTTTTCGTTACCGAATATATCGAAACCACTTATGTTTTAGCAGCTACATCGTCGTATCAAAAGAGCCGCACCAAATTCCTTCCTCCCTCCTAGAATAAGAGAGTGTGGACCTGTGCGGAAAGAGAGGTGGAAGCCGTGATAGAAGAAGCTTTCGAGGAAGCGCTCAGGCGAGATCAGGAGCAGACACGCCAGTTGATCATTATCATTTATGAGCGCCCTCATCAGCGAAACCTGATTACCGAGATTATGAAACAGAAGGGAGTTAAGGCAACCTTCATCATAACTTTATCCATGAACTTGAATATATGTGGACAGACAGTCACTACTCCCCCTACTAGGGGGACGAAGCTATTGAAAGCGAGGTGGCAGAATGGCCCCTGAAGATACTCTTGGGTGAGTCTGACAAGGTGCCTAGGGGGATCCGGCAAAGTGCGCGCAAGAGAGGTCAGACAACAAGTGCGACCATTGATAAGTGTACAGACTATCTTCAAAAAAACCGCCCCAAGCTCTGCTATGACAAGGAGCTGGATGAGGGCTATCAGATTGTCAGTGGAGTCACTGAGAGGGTTTGCCACCATTTGATCAATAACTGTATGGGCCTAACTGTGGCCAAGAGGGGCTTGCAATGAGCATAGGCTATGGTGAAGCTACGCTCACTGGATTCAAGTGCCGCTGGGCAGGCATATTGGAACTTCCATAAGGGATGCCTTCGCCTCGTAATCATGTAGAACTAATAAATGGAGCGTCGTAGCAAGGGAACCTCACCCAAAGAAGATCCTAGTAGGGAGCCAAGGCAAGAATGATAGTCGCTATAAAAAACGCCAGTGATGACGAAGGACATAATATATTCTCTTTTCTATTCATTGCCATCAAGTCATAGGCTGCCTGTTATGTCAGCCTCTCATGGGTCAAGAGTGTAGACCAGATTTAATTATCAAACATTTAATTAAAATGGTGGTTTGTTTTTATGATCTTTGACTGGTTTAAAAGTAAAAAAGAAGACAATGTTCCTTTACCGGTGCCACTCAACTTGCGATTAGGTAGTGCCGTTGAGCTGGACTTACTGCCTTTTAAGATGATGCGTGAAAAATTGGGATTCACCTTACCAGAAGGGATTCAGACAATAGAAGCTTCAGGATTTATAAATCTTGGAGCCGGTACAGCACTAAGCCGCTTTTATACAGCGGATGATGGGTTTATGCAGGTCTCTACAAGTGGCGGCTATGAGACGCAAAATATTGATGACATAAAATTCTTTGTTTTTACCCAAACCAATAATATTGTCAATCATAGTAATATTAACCTTTGGGTTAGTGAAAATGGACTTATTGGGAACAAAAATTTCCAGTTTGGTGAGGCTCTTTATCAACGAGTGTTTGATGAGGACACTACAGGCAGAATCGAGCCAGTGAGTTTCACAGAAACTGTTCATAGTCGGGATAAGTCAGTTGCTCCCTATGATGTCGATCACCTTGCAATGCTCTATCAACGCCAGGTAATTGGCAGTGAGAGGTATGAGTATCTTCTGACTTCCCTTGAGTTCAGTGGTGAAAATGAAGCTACGGCTGTCGTTAGTCTTGGCTTTGATCTTGAGCTTTCTTCCATGAATATCACCTGAGGCAATGAATCTATTGTCTGGCAAGGGTATCCTAGCACCAGACTTATAATTCAGGAACTAACAGTATGGTTGCCATTACAGACTATCTGGCCGGAGTCCCGCTTTTTCTTACCTATTTTACAGTAGCACTGATTCTAACTGGTATTTATGTCTTGATTTACACCAAGTGTACTCCTCATGACGAGATGAAACTGATCAAGGCTAATGTACCGGCAGCATCCATTGCTTTTGCTGGTAGCTTGATTGGCTTTGTGCTGCCACTGGCCAGTGTTGTCGAAAACTCTATTAATCTTGTCGACATGGCTCTTTGGGGTACGGTTGCACTGATTGTTCAGTTGTCCACATTCTTTGGATTGCAGTCGTTCATACCGAAAATTTCAGAACGTATTTCTGATAACGAGCTGGCTTCTGGTATTTGGCTTGGAGGTGTCTCTATTGCAGCAGGACTGTTGAATTCTGCCTGTCTGACTTACTAGTACCGGAGCTAAAGGAATAATGAAGAGATCAAAGAAGTTACAGCTTGCCATTATCGGGACCGCACCTTTTGTTATTACTGGTTGCGGAGATTCATCCAGAGAAGCTTTGGTATATAAAGATGCTGCAAGCTGCATTAAAGATGGTGTAATTCCTGAGTCTGTATGCCACGTTGAGTATAACAAGGCTTGGCAGGACCATTTAATGATGGCGCCTAAATATAACTCTTGGTCAGACTGTCAACAGGATTTTGGTTCAACATGCCAGCAGCTGGCATCAGGTGAATATATTCCAACCATGGAAGGTTTTATGCTGACAGCAGAACCTAGCGATGGCAGAAATTCCTTCACGGTTATTCCCCTTTATCTTGGAAGTGGGGGATTCTTCCGGACTGGAAGCGACAAGGTTAGCAGTAGTTACAAGCAGGGGAAGCTGGTCGGTGATAAACAAGCAACAGCCAAGCCATCTATGAAGAGTACGACAATGAAGCGCGGCGGATTTGGTAGTCGTTCAGCAGCCAGAGGAAGCTGGGGAGGATAATGTTACGTATTACCTCTGCACCTAGAAAAGACTGGACAAAGCTGGCTGAGTCTCTCGGCTTTCGGTTTCATACTATAGATGGTGGTGCTTATTGGGATGAGTCTGCTTATTACCAGTTCACTATGAAGCAGATTGAAAAGGATATAGAGGACCCTACTGCAGAAATTCATCAAATGTGCCTGCAACTAGTGGATAAAGCGGTTAATTCAGAGCAGATGATGGAGCGCCTGCGAATTCCTGAGTATTTCTGGGACTATATTAGAGAATCATGGTTGAGAAAGGATACGCATCTTTATGGCCGCATGGACTTCTCCTATAACGGGAAATCTGCTGCCAAGTTTTATGAATATAATGCAGATACCCCTACGTCCTTGTATGAATCTGCCTTTTTCCAATGGCTCTGGCTGGAACAGATGATTGATGAAAAAAAACTTCCTCCTGATATAGACCAATTCAATATCATTCAAGAGATGCTGATCGAAGCCTTGGTTCTTTTAAAAAAGCAGAAGATGGGTGGAGAGTCTCTGTATTTTTCGTGCAGCAAAGATTCTGAAGAAGATTACGCCACGGTCGAGTATTTTCGTGACTGTGCGGTACAGGCTGGACTTGATACGCGCTTTATTTATACAGAGGATATTGGTGTAAGCCATGAAGGGCAATTGACTGATATGGATAACATGACCATTCCAGGGGTATTCAAACTGTATCCTTGGGAATTTATGTTTGAGGAAGAGTTTGGAACTTACCTCCCTAGAAGTGACATGCTTTTTATTGAACCACCATGGAAATCCATTCTATCTAACAAGGGGATTTTGCCGTTACTCTGGAAGGAGTTTCAGGGACACCATAACCTTTTACCAAGTTATTTTGAAGATGATGTACTTGGTGATGACTTAGGAAATAGCTATGTTAAAAAACCATTTTTTTCTAGGGAAGGAGAAAATATTTCTGTAATAGTCAAGGGGAGCAAAGTGCTTTCTGTTGATGGCCCGCATGTAGACAATGGTTATATTTTACAGAAATATAGCCCGCTACCGGAGTTTGCTGGCAATCATACATTGATAGGCAGCTGGGTCGTTGCTGACAAACCGGCAGGAATAGGTATAAGGGAAGACAACTCAGTCATAACTAGGGACAGCTCCAAGTTTGTTCCTCATATAATTAGGTGGTAAATGACTAACCCCTATCTTATGCGAGACGGGGCTAATCATATGATCCGCTTATTAGAAGTGTATGGACGCAGCTACATAAACCTGACGCGAGTCGTTTACCTTTAGCTTCCAGTCCTTGTCTGAATTGTGCCAGCGGTGGTCAGCGCTATTAGTTAGATATTTCAGCCCAGCTTCGAGGTCCATATTATCTATCTGATAGATGATGCCTGCCTGAGCGCCATAAGCAAAGCCCCATTTCTTTTTGAAGTTGTCTGCCTTAGTTTCTGTTACACCAACGGTCAACCCAAGAAATGGTTGAACCTCCCATTCAGGCATAAACATATAGTCTGTTGAAACGAGAAGGTTCAACTGCTTAATATTTTTTACTTCTTCTGTATTTAACCAATGAGCATCTTTTGGCTTGTTGTAGCCCAAAGTAAAGTAAGCCCTAGCCTCATCTTCCCAGTAGCTACCAAGGCGTAGGGCAAAAAACCCTGTATTGTCGCTTTTATCTTCCCATGCGACACCACTAACCTTTACCTTGGTTTTAGAATAGCCTCCTTCCAAGCCGACAAAACCATCACTGGTTGACCAGTCATCCTCCCACCCAGAGGCCACTCCTACAGAGGAAACAGCAGAGATAGTAAGAGCAGTGAAGAGTGAAGTTATCTTTTTCATGGGGATCCCCAACGTATTCCATATCCGAGTGTGTACAAAGAACAACCTGTTGCTTTTTCTATGCTCTCTAGATAAAGCTCAAAATTAAGAAGCGTAGTTAACAATAGACCGATTTCTGAATACTTGAGACAAAAACCCTCCTGAGTACACCCAGAAAGCTATTGAGAACAGAGTTTCAATATCGATCAAGGGATTTATATAGATCACAAATCAGGTTTCTGCCATGTTCATTTAATGTACTAAAGTACATTTATGGTGTTGTCATCTTAATTCCTTAAGTGTCATGGATGGTAAGTGTCTCTGTGATTTAACAATATTTTTGGCTAGTTCAATTCGGATTTTTATCTTCTTATTTCTTTATTAGGTAATGATCAGATTTGTCAGCTCTTAATTGATTTTGATTAATCGTCGTATATTTTCTCTGCTAGTTATCTGTAACTGTCTTTCACCACCCCTATCAGGAATATACCTACTCGTAAAAAACACCTAAATTTGGATGATCGTACATTGTCTTTCCTTTAAGCCAACCACTTATCTCTCTTGATTATTAACCGTTAACTCATTAATTCCCTGAAAACAGAATAATACCCATCTGGAGGTGGCGTTCTGACAGGGCTTTTTCTTCTGATTTGGGGAAAATCGGCTTTGGCTTTCCAGCTCATGTCTTACCATGTGCTGTACCGCAGCATAGGCCATCCGACAGAGTGTCTTCACCATAAGCAGTGCTTCAATGCATTCAGTTTTTCCCAAGTAAAGAGACCACACTAGTAAATCTTGGCTCGTCGGAAATAGAAATACACTTCCAACATGTTACTGCAACTTATAGGTAGACAACAATTCACCTGCATCCTGATCGTATGATTCATATCATTCGTGCCCATAATAAAAACCCCAGTTAATCCTGTGCATGCTCATACTTCTCACATGCTACGAAGCCGACTCCTTGTACATGGTATTTCATATGGTCAGGCTCACTATCCGTCGATGGACGGCCTGTTTTCCCATAGCATGACTTGTTGTTAACCTATGGCTTTGAGCTTTGAGCTTTGAGCTTTGAGCTTTGAGCTTTGAGCTTTGAGCTTTGAGCTTTGAGCTTTGAGCTTTGAGCTTTGAGCTTTGAGCTTTGAGCTTTGAGCTTTGAGCTTTGAGCTTTGAGCTTTGAGCTTTGAGCTTTGAGCTTTGAGCTTTGAGCTTTGAGCTTTGAGCTTTGAGCTTTGAGCTTTGAGCTTTGAGCTTTGAGCTTTGAGCTTTGAGCTTTGAGCTTTGAGCTTTGAGCTTTGAGCTTTGACAGTATTCACATTGCTTTTGCCAGAGAGAGAATGCCTTCAAAGCATCATCACGGCAAAGAACTGCCTTTTTGCCAAGGTTCCACAGATTACCGGCCTCCTTAAGTTACTTTCCCTGTAGCCTTTTGGTCAGCGCTTTCTGCTAACTAAGCCTGTAATTATCATACCGTAACAGAACCCTACGCTGCTCAACCTTTCCATAACAGGAAGATACTTCAGTAGAGTAATAATCCTCATGACCTTAAACAGGCTGCAATGACATCGAAGGCGCTTTTTTAACTAACGTAAGTTCTACGCTCAAAAAGCCATTGGTACAACCTCCTGTTAGTACCGGAACATCAATATGTGACTTACGAGGCTGCGTCGTAGGCAATCAATCCTGCCAGCAGGTTTGGGCATGACTCTTTTTACACGACAATGCAGCTTCTAAAACATCATGATTTTCGATATATCCGGTAACGAAAAAGAGAAGGTTTATGGTGATATAACGTTGTCAAACCAATAACTACATAGGGTGCGGCTCTTTTGATACGACAATACAGCCGCCCTATTGTTATTGGTGGGCACCATCATCAGCGGAAACTGATTATCGAGATTATGAAAATGATGGAGTTAAGGCAACCATCATCATGGACTTTATATGTACTTAAATATCTGTGGAAAGCCGGTCACTGCTTACACAACAAGGGGTATGAGGCTATTAAAAGCTGGGTGGCAGAACGGTCCCTGAAGATACTCATGGGAGAGTCTGACAAGGTGGCTTGGGGAATCCGACAAAGTGCGAGCAAGTGAGGTCTGACAAAACGTGAGGCCATTGATAAGTGTGCAGACTATCTTCAAAAAAACCGCCCTAGGCTCTGCTATGACAAGGCACTGAACGCTGGCTATCCGATTGCCCAAGGAGTCATTGAGGAAGCTTGCCGCTATTTGATCAATGACCGTATGGATCTAACCTAGGCAAGTGGAGTGTGCACGGGGCAGGGGCTGTATTGAAGCTACGCTCACTGGGTTCAAGTGGAGATTGGCAGGCGTATTGGAACTTTCATAAGGACTGCTCTCTCCTTCGTAACCATGGAGACCTAATGAATGTGACGTCATAGCGAGGGAACCACTTACATCAGGTTTACAGCCAAGTTAAATGGTAAACGGTATCGAGTATGTTCGATCTGCGAAATATTCTCCAACTGACCATTTACGCTTTCTATTACTGCCAGTTTCCTCAGAATTACTTTAACAAAGGCCTTCAGCTCTTTATGGCTTCATATTTTTCCTGACTTTAGTTACCAAGTTAAGGCCTTTCTCCTGCAACTAGGCTACCAACTTCTCATAGACATAGCCCTTATTCCCATACAGCAAACCAGTTAACTATTAATGAGATCTGGTACTGGTTTACGGTCATCGGGGTTAGCCGTTGTCAGGCAAAATGATAGAATTTTTCCGAGATGGCTAATGATAAGGTGTAACTTAAAATCAAACTTCCAACCTGCAGATGTTTTCCACAGTGTAGCCTCTTCACTGAAGACCTTTTGTTTGTTGATTCTATGGTTGTCACAGACAACAATGGGCGTTGAATCAATGAATGACAGGCCCGTTGGTTGCCCCATGCACTGAGACTTTAGATAAACCGTCAGTGGTATCCAAGCCTGTTGCATGAGTTCTACAAAGCGATTGTAGGATACTAGGCCTTGGAAATAGTCTGATTTATGATGTGTAATCAGTCGCTGATAATAGTGCTTGAAATTGCGAAAGGCACTATGATTGAAACAGCTGATGATGGTCAGTATTTCACTTAGCGATCGCTTGGATATCACTGAAGGCTTTTTTGAATGATAGATGAATTGTCTATGCCATTGTGATTCACAATGACCTGCAGAAATTATACACATACAGAATACACTGCCAATAGACACGGGAGCCTCTAGTTCGTTATCTATGGTTTGGTATCAGAAAGATAGCTAAGTAACTGTGGCACACCTGTCTTTCACCATAGGACTCACGTTCGCTACCTCCTTTGCCTCCTCGATATCCGGTGGACCAAGCGAGATAAACAACTGTTTTTGCTGATCGATAGACTTAATGGTGTCGGCAACATACAGTGCTGCATCCGCTACCTGATAGCGATTATTCAAGGCCTCTTTGAAGCAGGCTGGGGGTTTTTTGATGATCTCATTAAAGCATGTTTTGTCCTTTATATTGCCGCTGCATAAAGCCATGAATAGAGGAATGCTAGCCTGGTTCTCTACCATTAACTGTGAGCCCAGCTGATTCAAATCAGGACGGTGATCACGGCTACAGTCATGGCAGATATGGATGCCGGTCAAGTCATCTGGATTTTCATCGCTGTTGTAACCACCATCCACATACAGGCTGGTATCGGCCAGATTAAATGCCCTGCAGGGCAATTCCAGATGATTAACAACCTGCAGAGGAAGGTTCAGATACAATTAGCTGACACTACCGTCTTACAAGTGATCAAAAGCACTTCCAAAAATCTTATCATTTAAATATCCTGTCTGAATACTTTCTTCAACCAACCAATCAACAAGCTTGTTTTGGAAATTCTGGAAACATATGAAACGCTTGACCAATAAAACTGTCTTTCACCACCCCTATCAGAAATATACTTACCCGTAAAAAACACCTGAAATTTGGATGATCGTCCATTGTCTTTCCTTCAAACCAACCTCATGTCGCTCTTGATTATTGATGTTAACTCATTAATCCCCTGAAAACAGAAGAGTGTGATTCCCTTACTACGACGCCCCATTCATTAGTTCTCCATGCTGACAAAGGTGATAGAATTCCTTGTGAAGTTCTAATATGCCTGCCAATCTCCACTTGAATCAAGCAAGCGTAGCTTCAACACAACCTATGCCCCTTGCAAACTCCACTTTACCTCGGTCAGATCCATACGGTCATTGATCAAATAGCGAAAGCTCCCTCAATGACTCCACTGGCAATCTGATAGCCAGCATCAAGCTCCTTGTCAAAGCAGAGCCTAGGACGGTTTTTTGAAGATAGTCTGCAAATTTATCAATGCCCTACAGTTTTATTAGACCTCTCTTACTCGCACTTTACCGGATCCCCTTGGCCACCTTGTCAGACTCTCCCCTGAGTATCTTCAGGGACCGTTCTGCCACCAAACTTTTAATAGCCTAATCCCCCTTGTCGTGTAAGCAATGACCGGTTTTCCGCAGATATTTAAGTACACGGATAAAGTCCATAATAATGGTTGCCTTAACTCCATTCTTTTTCATAATCCAAGTAATCAGTTTCCGCTGATTAGCGTGCCCATCAATAACAATGCCCCAATGCCGTTTATGCTCCGGATCTCGCCCGAGCGCTTCCTCGAAAGCTTCTTCTATCACGGCGGCTTCCACCTCTCTGTCTACACTTGCTCACACTCTCTTATGACTGGATGCAGGATGGAATTTCACAACGTTACCGCTCTTCCGATCCACATACATGACCTATTCTGCCGTCCTGGATTGGGTTTTACCGTATACCCGGTGGCTACCCTGCGCCATTCGATGGCAATCTTTCTTCTCTCCTAGACTGAGCTTGGTTTGCAGCTTCTGCTGATCCTTTTGCGTGTTCTTCCATTGCTTCCCACAACCCTTCCTAGCGCATCACCCAGCCCTTACCGTCAAAACTGAGGATCTGCAGGTCTTCTGTTTGCTTAATCACAACCTCCTCTGTTTGTAAAAAGCCTAAAAGGCTTGAGCCGTATTCGCTACCCATTGCATAGCCTGTCGTTTCCCAAACATACCTTGACAACTCTCACTATGTCATTTAATCGTTCGATCATAAGAGCGATCCATCACATCGCTGACAATTTTCCCCCTCATACCATCATAGTACTTGTCAGTATTGATGGTTAACTAGCATCCAGCGAAAACACGCTCGCTGTAACTGCAACACCTGACTACGACAGAACCAAACAAGCTGATCAGTTATCGATGGTATTTTTTCTGACGTGATTCCTCCTCTCACCGTCGCTACCAGTTACCGACGATTGCTGCGGCTCATCATTGCCCTATTTATCCAAATACCCTTAGAGGATAAGGCACAACACTTCGTTGCCTTCAGTCCGGATATAGCTCTCTATAGTGCCATGCTCATGTTGGAGAGTGGATTCAAGGTTCTGCATGATAGCGTCCAAATAAGCACGAGCTGGTGAGAAGAATGAATAATCGATAGTATTGGCGTAGGATGCATTCACAAGAGACGGTGTTATGGAGTTATGGGTTTAACGACGTTATATCACATAAACCCGTCTCTTTTTCGTTACCTGATGTATAGAAAATCATGATGTTTTGGCGCCTGTATTGTCGTATCAAAAGAGTCGCACCCAAATACTTCCCTGATTACCATCTGACCTAGGCCTCCTTCTCGTCTAAACTTATGACACAGTTTTTCCTCGAAGTATAAGGTGCATCATAGGCAAGAACAAAATTCAGTTTCAGAAAGACATGAGCCTTGTGGAGTTCTTTCAGTAACATGACTAGGAACAACAATACCGTGACCAGTTGTTCACATGCCGGTGGCCGAATGGGTTTGAGTGTCCTCTGTGTTGTTATCAGGAGTATTGCACCATAAAACCTAGGGAGCGCGACCAGTACAATCGCTGCCGTCACCAGACATCATTGACCAGTGGCACCATTATGGAAGCTAGCACACTGCCCTTTACCACTTGGTTTCTAGGCATGTTTTTAATGATTCAGACCAAGAATGGCATATCGGCCCTAGAGTTCTCGAGACAACTGGGAATCTCTTATAATGCTGCTTAGCACTTGAAGCACAAGCTTATGCAGGAAATGAAAGAACGTGATGACAGCCGTCCTCTGCAGGGACATGTTCAGATGGATGATTCCTACTGGGGTGGTGAAAAACATGGAAGCACACGTGGAAGAGGTTCTGACAACACAGTTTGTTGCCGCCGTGCAAACCAACGAGGAAAACTACCCGCTGTATATGCGTTTCAGCATGGTCACCAGTTTCAGTAAAAAGGAGCTGGAACTCTGAGGGCAAAAGCATCACGGTGATCATACCTACTGTGTGGTCAATTATGGCCTCGGTGCATTCACATAAATCACCGACGCCGGACACCCACATACAGCAGTGGTGACAGGTGGTGGTCCAGAATCAATGGCTAATGAGTTGTTTACGTTGGTCAACATCATGAACGGGGCGTTAACAATTCTCTGAAAGGCAGTTACCTCATATTAACCAGAAGCATCTGCCAAGATACCTTGCTGAATATGACTATCGATTCAACCTGCGCTTTGATTTGAAAGCAATGATATCAAGGCTTGGTTACATGGCTGCGCGAACTTGCCACATGCCAGCAAGGCTCCTTAAGCTAGCTGATGAACGATGGTAGCCAAGAATACTTTTAGTCCATATACAACTCATAACCATGAGCACTGTATTCAAGATGCTTTAAATGAAGCCCAATCTCTGTGCAAAAATCATGGTGTTCACCTGACAGTCTTAAGAGAAAGTGTTGAAGCTAGTTTGGCATAGTCATTGCCCTGTCGGTGCGTATGAAATATCGCCAGAACTCACTCATGGAAAGTCAAAATCGGCTCAGCCACCTACAGTACACAGAGCCATGGATTTCCTTCAGAAGAAATGGCTGGTCCATCGACTATCCTCCATTAATGCTCATATAGTATGCTGGAACCTTTGCATTCAATATAATCGCTGCTTTCTAATCTGTACTAAATGCCGCACAACCATTGAGATCAAAGACCTACTATTAATCAATCATTGAAGTCCTGTGCCAGTAATCACTGGTTTTACTGCTACCGACACTTCAATTGAACGGGCGTGGCTGTGTACCACACTGTAGAATATAGTGAGAATCAATAAATTACCTAATTACCACCTTACCTAAGCATTATTCTCGTCTAAACTTACGACCTAAGTTTTCCTCTAAGTAGTAGGTGAATCATGTCAAAGAACAAAATTCAGTTTCAGAAAGGCATGAGCCTTGTGAAGTTATTTCAACAATATGGATAGGAACAACAATGCAGTGACCAGTTTTTCAAATGCCTGTGCCCGAATGGGTTTGAATGTCCCCTGTGTTGTTGCCGGGAGTATTGCACCATAAAAACCAGTGAGCTCTACCAGTGCCGCCGCTGCTTCCGCCAGACACCATTGACCAGTGGCACCATTATAGAAGCTGGCAAACTGCCCTTTACCAATTGATTTCTAAGCATGTTAATGACTCAGACCAAGAATGGCATATCGTCCTTGGAGCTCTCGAGACAGCTGGGAATCTCCTATAATACTGTTTGGCGCTTGAAGCACAAGTTTATGCAGGTAATGAAAGGACGGGATGACAGCCGGCCCTTGCAGGGACATGTGCAGATGGATGATTCCTACTAGGGTAGTGAAAAACATGGAGGGAAACAAGAAAGAGGTTCTGAAAACAAACACCACTTTGTTGCAGCCGTGCAAACCAACGAGGAAAACCACCAGCTGTATATGCATTTCAGCATGGTCGCAAGTTTCCGGGAAAAGGAACCGGAACTCTGGGAGCGAAAGCATTTCAGCGATCATACCTGCGGTGTTGTCAGTGATGGCCACGGGGCATTCACAGGAATAGTCAACACCGGACACCAACATACAGCAGTGGTGCCGTGGTGGTCACGAATCGATGGCTAATTAGTTGTTTACGTGGGTCAACACCAGATCGAGAACGTCTAAAATCCTCTGAAAAGCCGTACCAGAATATTTACCAGAAGCATCTGCCAAGATACCTTGCTGAATATTGTTATCGATTTAACCAGCACCTTAATTTAAAAGCCATGGTATCTAGGCTTGGTTACATGGCTGCGCGAACTTGCCACATGGCAGCAAGGCTTCTAAAGCTGGCTGAGACACAATTGTAATCAGGATACATTATGAACCACCCATTGATAGAGCTGAGCAATATCTGGATGAAATTCCAGAACAGAAAAGTGCTGACAGGGGTCAACCTGCAGGTAGATCTTGGTGAAATCGTGACTCTGATTGGCCCCAATGGGGCCGGCAAAACGACTCTCGTACGCATTGCTCTTGGTCTGCAAGAACCATCTTCAGGCCAAAGAATGGTAAAAAAAGGGCTTCGTATTGGTTATATGCCTCAGAAACTGCATATCAACGACTCAATGCCTTTAACCGTCAATCGCTTCCTCAGGCTAACTGGTTGTCGCCTAACCGCTGTTAATGATGCACTGAGACGCACCGATGTTACCAATGTTCTACAATCACCCATTCAGTCACTTTCAGGGGGTGAACTCCAAAGAGTTCTGCTAGCACGGGCACTTCTTCATAAACCGCATATTCTGGTACTGGACGAACCTGTCCAAGGAGTTGATGTTACAGGCCAGAAAGAGCTTTATCAGCTTATCACCGATATCCGTAATGAATCCCGCTACCGAGAAAACTGCGCAGTTTTGATGGTTTCCCACGACCTCCATCTGGTCATGGCCTCTACTGACAAAGTCGTTTGTATAAACCAGCATGTCTGCTGTTCTGGGCACCCACATCAGGTAAAGCAGCATCCCGCCTACCTTCGCCTGTTTGGCGGTGAGTCAAATGAACTGGCCATATATACCCACCACCATGATCACCATCACGGAATTGATGGCCATGTGCTCGACCAGCAAGAAGACTTCTCAAAAGGAAGCCAATAATGTCCGATATCCTCCTGTATGCCTTACTGGCAGGCTACGGTGTGGCAATTATAGCAGCACCATTGGGCTGTTTTGTGGTCTGGCGGAAAATGGCTTACTTTGGTGATACGCTCTCTCATTCTGCACTACTCGGTGTGTCTCTAGGCTTGATGCTGGACGTAAATATCAACCTAGCAGTTATCTGTAGCTCATTAATAGTCGCACTCATTCTGGTCAACTTTCAGAAAAAACAACGCATTGCCTCCGACACCATATTAGGCATTCTCGCCCACAGCTCTCTTTCTATTGGTTTGGTTGCCGTCAGTTTTGCTGATAATGTCCGGGTAGATATGATCTCCTACCTGTTTGGTGACCTTCTGGCAACAGGCCCATCAGACCTTTACTGGATATATGCTGGGGGAGCTTTGGTTCTTGGAACTCTGGCATGGCTCTGGAAGCCATTACTATCGATGTCCGTTCATGCAGAGCTGGCACAAGTGGAAGGAGTACCTGTCAAGAAACTCAGACTGGCGCTAACCCTACTAATGGCACTGGTTATTGCAGTAGCCATGAAGATAGTCGGCGTGCTGCTGATCACCTCACTGATGATTATTCCGGCTGCTACAGCGCAGCACCTTGCCAAAACCCCGGAACAAATGTCCTTCTTCTCAGCGTTACTGGGTATTTTGGGGGTTTCTGGTGGTTTAATAACCTCATGGTACCTTGATACGCCGGCAGGTCCATCAGTGGTAGTATCCAGCTTTTTAATTTTTTTAATTACTCAACTAATTAGAAAGAACTAGAGAAAATAGTCACCGACGAGTTAGCTAAAATTGAATAATGAAACGAGATGTTCAACCTTTTTATATAGACTAGGAAAGTTTAAAATACCTAGCTTACCAGTAATTTTAGCGTAAATAGTGCACGTTAGCACAACATAATTAACGTGAGTTAGACGAGATAATCACTTGCGCTACATAGGCTTAAGCCTTTTTGTACATATTTATGTTGCAGAAAGAGAGTGATTTGAGTACTTTCATGGCTGACAAAGGCTCAAAAGGAAACATTGTGCACTGTTCAAAAAACATCACTACGACCCACGCCCATAAAATCCAAGGAATGTAGCCACACTCGAAGTGTCAACCTCACGCTAGTTAACGTGAGTTCAATGGCGAAAGACAGGTGAGCCCCAGTCACTTAGCTATCTTTCGGATACCAAACCATAGATAACGAACTGTAGGCTTACGTGTCTATTGTCAGTGTATCCTGTGCTGTGGATGATTGCTGCATAACATTGGAATCACAATAGCATAGACAACTCCTCTGTCATCCAAAAAATCCTCCAGTGATATCTAGGCTATCGCTCAGTGAAATAATGACCATCATCATCTATTCCCATCAGAGTGCCTGTCGCAATTTCAAGCACTATTACCAGCGACTGATCACACAATATAAATCAGACTATCTCCCTAACCTAGTATCTTACAATCGCTTTGTAGAACTCATGAAACAAGCTTTGATGACCACTGACGGTTTATCTGAAGTCTCAGTGCATGAGGCAACCAACGAGCCTGTCATTCATTGATTCGACTCCCATCGTTGTCTGTAACAACAGCCACAAGGTCTTCAGTAAAGAAGCTAACGGGGGGAAACGTCTACAGGTTGGAAGTTTGATTTTAAGTTACACCTTATCATTAAGCATCTCTGAAATTCTATCATTTTGCCTGACAACAGGCTAACACCGATGACCGTAACCCAGTACCAGAAGATCTCATAGAAGAGTTAACTGGTTGGATTTATAGAAATAAGTGTTATGTCTCTGAGACGTTGGTAACCTAGTGGCAGTAGCAAGGCCTGAACCTAGTAACTAAAGTCAGGAAAAATATGCGGCCAAAAGAGCTAAATGCCTTTGATAAAGTGATGTTTAGGAAGCTGGCAGTAATAGCAAGCGTAAATGATCAGTTACAAATATTTCGCAGATTAAACATCCTCGACACCGTTCACCATTTCACTTTGCTGTAAACCTGATGGCAGGATTGATTGCCTATGCACGGCAGCCCAAAAAGCAACATATTGATGTTCCGCTACTAACAGGAGGTGTCCCAATGGCCTTCTGAGCGCCGAACTCACGTTACCGAGAGTTTGGCGCTTAAATTTTGGCTACAGCTCTTGGATTTTAATGGCTTTAGCCATAGTGACGTTTTTGAAAAGAGCCCAATGTCTCCTTCGTAGTCTTTACCAGCCAATAAAGTACTCAAATCACCCTTTCCTGTAACATAAATATGTACAAAAAGGCTGTAGCCTATGTAGCTCAAGGGATTATCTCGGAGAACTTACTCTGACTGACCAATGGTTATAGTGTAGATAGTGTACGTTAATTCAATATAATTATACTTAATCTGCCACCTATCAACGTGCAAGTTAGGCGTTATTCTCGGTTTTACAGAGTTCGGTATATGGTCGTATTGTCTGAAACCCTTGAAAATCATGTGGTGTTAGACTTTTCTGAAAAGTAAGACAAGTCGAACATCGCGTCCACATTGCTTTTGCCAGAAAGAAAATGCCTTCAAAGCATCATCACTGCAGCGAAGTGCCTTTTTGCCCAGTTTCTCCAGATTACCGACCTCCTTCAGTGACTTTTCCTGTACCTTTTTGGTCAGCGCTTTCTGGTCACTGAGCCTGCGATTGTCATCCCAGAACAGAACCCAACGTTGCTCAACCTCTCCATCACAGGAAGATACTTCAGCAAAGTAATAATCCTCATGGCCTTCAACAGGCTGCAATGACATTAAAGACGCTTTCTTCACCAACTCCTTTGTCTCCTTAATATCCATGTGGTCCAGCGAGATAAACAACTGTTTGTGCTGATCTAGAAACTGAATGGTTTCGGCAACATTAAGTGCCACATCCGCTACCAGGAAGCGATTATTCAAGGCCTCTTTGAAGCAGACTAGGGGTTTCTTGATGATCTAATTAAAGCAGGTTTTGTCTTCTATATTGCCGCTGCATGGAACGATGAATATAAGGATACCAGACTGATTCTCTGTCATTAACTGCAAGACCACCTGATTCAAGTCAGAACGGTGATCACGAATATAGCCCTGACAGATATAGATGTTGGTCAAGTCATCTTCGTTTTTATCACTGTGTAATCACCATCCACATCAAGGCTGGTACCGTTCAGATAAAATGGCTGCATGTCCGTTTCAGATGATTGACGACCTTGATGCCAAGGTTCAGATATAACTCGATGACGCCAACATCATACAAGTCATAAAGAGACAGTCCAAGAATCTTATCGTTTAAATGTTCTAGCTGAATGTCTTCTCCAACCAGCCAATCAACAGGCTAGTTTTCGAAAAATCCTTGCCCCATATGCAACGTTCGACCGGTAAAACTAAGACCATTAATAACCATTGCTAGAACTGCCTGTCCGATAGTAACATTACGTGCGTAAGAGTCATTGTTTATGCATGCATCAATATATCCAGCTATCTTTAGTTCCCGGCATGTTGTGACAACTAAACCAAGGTGATCCAAACTCTTAATCTGGTACGGAAATGGCTGCATCATGATTCCCCTGAATGCCTTTTACCTTTTGGACAGTTGGATTCAGGAAAATACCAATGGTGCCGGTGAAAGGTAATCATTATCATTTTAATAAACAGCTAACCACACAAAAAATCAACCACTCTTGTAAACAAAAGCTGTCAGATGATAAAGGTCATTATCACACCTGCAGAGATCGCCACTATGAAAATCACCACTAAGAAGGCGACAAACATCTGGTTGCGGAACAGACCTTTGAGTAGAATCACCTCAGTCCTGACGGCTCAGGAACTGCCAGTAACCAGAACCATCATAGCACCCATACCTTTGGCAGCTAGGGCAGAAGCCATGGGAATCACAGCTTCAGCTCGAATTTACAGAGGCACACCAATAATCGCTATAAGCGTAATTGCCAGAGGTTATCCTAACCAGCGTACTGAGCAATTAAAGTCAGCAGGAACAAATCCGTGAGTGAAGGCACCAATATGCACCACCAGTATCAGGATCTGGAAGATCTTCTTGCACTGACTGCAGGTTTCGCCACAGATACTGGTCAAGCGATCATCACTCTTGGGCTTTCTGTCACCACAGGCTGTTGTACAACCAGACAAAAACCACAGGAGCAGGTGTGCTAGCGCAACAGCTGTTCTTCGTTCCAATGGATCTGGCTTCTACCACAGGCTCATTGGCACAGCAGCTTGATTTAGCCTCAACCACTGGTTCCCCAGCTGTCAGCACCATAAACCATCTCTTTACGGGCAAAGCGCTCAAAGGCCATTTCTTGAGTAAAGAACCACCAATCACAGGAACCGTCAGCTCGATCGCAAAATAAACGACTGTCACCTTCATGCCAAAGGTTGCTAACAATAGACCCATGATAATCTGGTTCATCAGTGCCGACGAAAACAGGACCGTGATCGTCTGACAAAACCATGCATGAGCCTTGATAATACCAGTCAACATTATAATGGTGGAGCAGCTGCAGAAGTGTGTCAGCGCGCCCAAAAGACCTGCTGTAACGTGGTATTTACCACCATTGGAACCAAGAATCTTCTGAATTTTCTCTGCCACCATAAACCCCTGAATAACACTAATCATAAAGCTTACGATCAGATAAATTATGACTACCTCCATCAGCTATAAAGATAAACGTACTCAATGTCTAATCATGATTCTGTGCCATCTCAGCACCAATGCCAAGTTCCAGCTCAGGCTGAATCAACTAGCCTATAAATTACTCTATCTGCTGCTGCATGCTCGTATCATCATTTCAGAAAAATAGAAATATAAAGTTTAAAAAATACTTCGACCGATGGCATAATTCAGGACTCTTGATCTGAACGATATTCCTCCTTACGGTCTATTCATCCTGTTTATGGATACGCATCATAGGTAGCTGAAAAACAAAAAATATCCAGTAAACTAAAAAAAGTAGAAATATAGTATAAGAACCGGATATCTAGAGCTTACTGATTAAGTACAAATAAGTGAGAAACCGGAAACCGTTACGCGTTTTATTGGCATAAGCAACCAGTGGTAGCATGATTGAAACTTCCACTAGCACCAGACTACTGTCGCCAATTAGGCCTAGGAGTTGAGAACAAACAAACTGATTGCCACAGCAATCTCCTATCGCGTGGTATTTTATGTGTGGCGAATTTTGCAAACTCTGATACGCGGGCCTACTTTGGATGCGGTCCTTTACCATTTTGTTGGGGTAGGCAACTGTGCCTTGCTAAACTTTTTATCATTCTCCTGATATCCATCAGCTTGAAGTTTCCCTGCCCTTCGCACACTTTTTTAATATTACTTTTCTACCTTTGATCAATATCTTTTACGGCAAACGCCATATATAACAATTTTGAGAACCATGAGTTTGAACTAGTCAGAGATCAGTTGATGTTTGATTCGACGACAGTGGATCATTTACCTGCAGGTGAACTGCTCAAACGAAGACGTGCGGAGTTGTGTAATCACCTGACAGGTAAGCTTGCGAACATTAAGAATCAGCACTGGCTGCCTTGTGTGGGTATCTTTGGAGAAAACAGCAACTATGGAATTAACCGTCCTGAATCCTTTCTGGAGATGATTGTGTCTAAAGCCGGTACGGACTCTGAAATACCTATTGATCAGGTATCAGGCATCTTTGAGCAGCTGCTTATTTATCTGGCTCCATCCGTTAAGCCTTCTTTTGAGGATGATGCAGCAACAGGTCTGCATATCAAGCAATATTGCTATTCGATGGTAGATGGTAGATGGTAGATGGTAGATGGTAGATGGTAGATGGTAGATGGTAGATGGTAGATGGTAGATGGTAGATGGTAGATGGTAGTGTCGCTACTATCAAGACAGATCTGGAAGTATCATTAACACTTATCTCACCTGAATCAGCAGGTTAGCTATTGAAAGCGCTAGGCTGTGTGTTTTTTGTCAAACTGGCAAATCTAAAGCAATACCTCTTGGCAAAGAAAGTTTTTGCTGTCGCTACCAAACTGTCGAGGATACTATCCTCCAACTATCTGAGTAGTCATACAGAACAGTTGCGTACGCCCTCGTAAGGTTATAAATAGTCTGAGTACAAAAATATTTCCTCCAACCTTTACCTCGCCTTTTCTCATTGACGCCTTTTCTTCAGAGACTTGATACCTCATCTGCCAGAAGATCTGGTTCATTCTGAACAGTTTACACAATTTTCAGTATTACTGAACCAAGATGTTTCTTTCAAAGCCAGCAGTTAATATCCAGCCCTCAAGACTGATTATGATCTGTACAATTCAGTCCTCCATTACCTACTTAAGGTAAATAATTTATTTGACTCTTCACCGGATGCACTTCCCTATCTTGCGCTCAGCTTCGACCATGAGTCGTGCTATGATGTGTGACACCATTAATGATTATCTAGGATATCAACAATCTCTATAGGTTGAACATGCAGGAAGGCTTAATATTTCCATCAAAAAAACCTCTGAACAGAACCGGATACATGATTTTGGTGCCATGAGCATGATCTTTAACCTAATGAAAGCACAAACCGCTTATGACATTGTGTGGTGGTCCCCTTGCTACGACGCCACATTCATTAGTTCTCCATGATTACGAAGGCGAGAGCATCCCTTATAGAAGTTCCAATACGCCTGCCAATCTTCACTTGAATCACGTAAGCGTAACTTAAACACAACCTCTACCACTTACAAACTCAACTTTGCCTCGGTTAGACCAATACGGTTATTGATCTAATGGCAGCAAGCCCCCTAAATGACTCCCCTAACAATCTAATAGTCAGCATCCAGCGCCTTGTCATCGCAGATCCTAGGCCGGTTTTGTTGAAGATAGTCTACACACTTAGCACTGGCCTCACGTTATGTCAGACCTCACATGCTAGCACTTTGCCGGATTCCCATGGCCACCTTTTCAGACTCTCCTCTGAGTATCTTCATGGGCCATTCTGCCACTCAACTTTCCATAGCCACGTCACCCCTGTCGTGTAAACAGTACCTGCCTTCCACAGATATCAAGTACAGTGCTGAAGTACACGATGCTGGTTGCCTTGCTTAGCTACCGTTAGTCACGGCGCTTCAATTTTTGCCACAACCCTTTGATTTTAATGGCTTGCGACATAATAATGTTTTTTTAAAAGTACCCAAATCACTCTTCCCCTGTAACATGAATATGTACAATAAGGCTGAAGCCTATGTAGCGCAATGTATTATCCCACCGAACTCACGTCACGTTAATTATGCTTAATCTGGCGGCTGTCGCCGTGTAAGTTGGGCGTCATTATCGATTTTACATAATGTGGCCATATTATCATATTGTCCAAAGTCCTTGAACATTGGAAATGTTCTACTTTTTTGGAAAGTAGAACAGCATAACATTGAGCTAATGCAGTAGACATTCATTTTATTATTCTTATAAAAATAATCATACCACTACTTTTCACCACCAACTTGATATTTCCTTAAATCCCACTGTCCAAACGGTAAAACCCATTGAGTGCCACTCTTTTTGATACGACAATGCAGCCGCTAAAACATCATGATTTTCGCTACATCCGGTAACGAAAAAGAGACGGCTTTATGGTGATATAACGTCGTAAAACCAATAACTCCATAACACTGTCTCTTGTGAACTCATCCTACGCCAATACCCTCACTTATTCATTCTACTCTCCAGCTAGTGATCATTTGGACGCTAACATTCAGCACTTTGAATCTACTCTCCAACAAAAGCATGGCACATAGAGTGCTGTATCCAGACTAAAGGCAACGAAGTATTGCGCCTTCTCCTCCAATGGTATCTGGATAAGCAGGCCAATGATGAGCCGCAGCAAACGTCGGTACGGGTAATGACGGTGAGCAGAGAAATTACGTCAGAAAAAATACCTCCAGACAACTGACCAACTCATTTGGTTCTGTCGTAGTCAGGCATCGCAATTACCTCCAGAGTAAGCAATCCAGAGTGTTCCCGCTGGATGCTCAGTTGTACCTCGATACTGACCAGTCTATGATGGCATTAGGGGGAAAATTATCAGATTTGTGATGGATCGCTCTTATGATCGAACGATGAAACGACATCGTGAGAGTTGCCGCAGTATGGTTGGAAAACGACAGGTTCTGCAACTGGTAGCGGATACGGCTCAAGACTTTGAGGCTTTTTACGAACAGCGCAAGGTTGGTATTGAGCAAACAGAAGACCTGCAAATCCTCAGTTTTGACGGTAAGGACCTTGTGATGCCCCCGGAATGGTTGAGGGGAACAACCAAGAAGAACGCGTAAAAGAGTCAGCAGAAGCTGCAAACTAGGCTCAGCCCGGGAGAGAAGCAAAATCGCAAACGAATGGCACAGGTGACCACCGGTTATACAGTAAAACCAAATCCTCAAACGCAGAATCGGTCATAGCTATGGATCGAAAGAGCGACAGCGTTGCTAAATTCCGTCCTCCAGCCAAGAATAAGAGAGTGTGCCCCAGTGTAGCAAGAGAGGCGGAAGCCGTGATAGCAGAAGCTTTCGAGGAAGCACTCAGGCGAGATCCGGAGAAGAAACGGCAGTGCGTCATTGTTATTGACGGGCACCATCATCAGCGAAAACTGATTATGGTATGGTTCCCTTACTACGACGCCACCCTAATTAGTCCTCCATGATTACGAAGAAGATAGCATTCCTTATGGAAGTTCCCCTACGCCTGCCAATCTCCACTTGAATCCAGTGAGCGTAGCTTCAACGCAACCTATGCCCCTTTCAAACTCTACTTTGCCTCGGTCAGATCCATACGGTCATTGATCAAATAACGGCAAGCTACCTCAATGACTCCACTGGCAATCGGATAGTCAGCATACAGCGCCTTGCCATAGCAAAGCCTAGGACAGTTTTTCAAAGATAGTCCGCACACTTGTCAATGCCTCCTGTTTGTACGACCTATCTTACTAACACTTTCCCTGATTCTCTAGACCACCTTGCCAGACTCTCCACTGAGTATCTTAAGGGACCGTTCTGCCACCAAGCTTTCAATAGCCTCATTCCCCCTTGTCGTGTAAGCAGTGACCGGCTTTCCGCAGATATCCAAGTACATGAATAAAGTCCATGATGATGACTGCCTTAACTCAGCGTTAGTTCGACGAAATAATCCCTTGAGCTACATAGACTTCAGTCTTTTTGTACATATTAATATTACAAAAAAAGAGTAATTTTAGTACTTTATTGGCTGGCAAAGGCTCAGAAGTAGGCACTGGGCACTTTCCAAAAAAAACATCCTTTGCCTCAAACCCTTAAAATCACAGAACTGTAGCCAAAATTGAAGCGCCGAACTCACGTTAACTAACTTATTTTTCATAATTCAAGTAATCAGTTACCGCTGATAAGCGGTGCCCATCAATAACAATCCCACTGCCGTTTATGCTCAGGATCTAGCCTATGATATTTTAGCAGCTGCATTGTCGTCTCAAAAGAGCCTCCCACTTCTGTTTTCAACAATTAATTAGTTAACGACCAATAATCAAGGGCAACATGTGGTTGGCTCGAAGGGAAAACAATGTACGATCATCCACATTTTAGGTGTTTTTAACGAGTCGGTATATTCCTGATAGGGTTGGTGAAAGACAGTCGTAACGCTATGTTCGACTTTTCTTACTTTCCCTAAAGTCAAACATCCTCTGATTTTCAAGGTCTTCAGTCAATACGACCACATGACCAAACTCTGGGAACGTAGAATAACGTCCACCTTGCACGGCGATAAACGTCAGATTAAATATAATTATGTTGTGCTAACGTACACCATATTGCGCTGTAACCTTGGAAGTCAGGCATTTTAAACTTCCATTGACTCTAAAAAAGTCGAACAGCGCATTTTACATTAACGTTGGTTAATTCATAGTATACGCAATGTCCGACTTTTCTTACTTCCCGGAAAAGTCGAACATCTCCTGATTTTTAAGGACTTCAGCCAATACGACCATATACCCAAACTCTGGGAAACCTAGGATAACGCCAGACTTACACATCGATAAGCGAAAGATTAAGCATAATTATGTTGCGCTAACGTACACTATTTACGCTGTAACCCTTGGTAAGTTATAGATTTAAAACTTCCATGGTCTCTAAAAAAGTAGAACATCGCGTTAGTCTGCTATTTCGTATATTCTTCTATCGCTATGAGAGAACTACCTTATTTATTTCGAATTGGAAACTTGTGTGACTAAGGAAATTTGGCTACCGTCAGCGTCGATGATGGCTCTTAGAGAGAGGGCTCTGTTGTTACGTAAGGCCAGAGCTTACTTGGATACCCAGGGAGTAATGGAGGTGGAAACTCCAATGCTTTCTCACAACGCTTCGGTTAATGTGTATATTGATAGCTTTGCTACTAAGTTCAGCCTCATTGGCCATGGTAAATCTCAACTCTGTTACCTTCATACATCCCCTGAATTTCCAATGAAACGGCTTTTGTCCACAGGCAGTGGCGATATCTACTCCATGGGTAGAGTTTTCAGGAATGGAGAGTCTGGTAGACACCATAACCCTGAATTCACCATGCTGGAATGGTATCGCATTGGAATGGATGACCGTCGGCTGATGGATGATGTGGCTGGTTTATTAAGCAGTGTGTGTAACTTTAAAGAAGTTCGACGCTGCAGTTATGGGGAGTTATTTGAGGAATGTCTTGGACGAAACCCTTATATTACTTCAGATGAAGACCTGAGCCAGATGGTCATAGATAAAGTTGATCCCAAGCTTCAAAGGCTTGAGAGAAATGACTGTCTGGATCTTCTATTCGCGAAATTCGTTGAGCCAAACCTTGGCTCTGACAATCCAGAAGTGCTTGAAGGGTATTTTGTCTATGACTACCCGGCCACTATGTCTGCACTGGCCCAGCTATCCAAGAATAGCGATGGTCACCCAGTAGCATCACGTTTCGAGCTGTTTGTTAATGGTGTTGAGCTGGCAAATGGTTCCCACGAACTACTGGATGCAGAAGAGCAGAAGAAGCGTTTCAAAGAAGAACAGAAAATGCGTCAGGAGCGAGGTCATGACATCTACCCCTATGATAAAAATATGATAGATGCTCTGGCTCATGGAATGCCAGACTGTGCTGGGGTAGCTATGGGTATTGATCGTCTGCTGATGCTGATGCTGGGCACAGGCAATATAGCTGACGTCCTAGCATTTGATTTCAGCAAGGCGTAAAGAAGGAAGTTGGAAACTTATTCATTATAAGTGGTATGAATAACTGGAGCCTGTGACAGTCATAGGCTGTTTTTCACCACCACAATTAATATTGGGAGCGGCTCTTTTAATACGACAATGCAGCCACTAAAACCTCAGTGGCTTCGATATATTAACGGTAGTTCGACGCTTCAATTCCGGCTACATCCCTTGTATTTTAATGGATTGAGTCAAAGTGATGTTTTTTTTGAAAAATGCTCAATGCTCCTTCTGAGCCTTTGCTAGGCAAGAAAGTACTCTGATCACTCTTTTCCTGTTACATTAATATGTACAAAAAGGCTGAATCATATGTAGCGCAAGGAATTATCTCATCAAACTCCAGTTATATTAGGTAACGGAAAAGAGACGGTTTTATGATGATATAACGTCGGCAAACCAATAATTACATAACACCGTCTATTGTGAACGCATCCTACTCGAATACCATCGGTTATTCATTGTTCACACCCGCTCGTGATCATTTGGACGCTATCATTAAGCACCGTTAATCCACTCTTCAACAAGAGCATGGCGCCATAGATAGCTATATCCAGACTGAAAGCAACGAAGTGTTGTACTTTCTCCTCCAAGGGTATCTGGATAAATAGGCCAATGATAAGCTGCAGCAATCGTCGGTAACTGGTAACGACAATTAGCAGAGAAATTACGTCATGGAAAATACCTACAGGCAACTGACCAGCTTGTTTGGTTCTGTCGTAGTTACAGCCAGCGGAAGCAATACAGCGTGTTCCCGCTGGATGCTCAGTTCAACCTCAATACCGACAAGTACTCTGATGGCATGAGGGGGAAAATTGTCATCGATGTGATGGATCGCTCTTATGATCGAACGATTAAACAACATAGTGAGGGAGCCTAAGTATGGATGGGAAACGACAAACTATGCAACTGGTAACGGATACGGCTCAAGACTTTGAGGCTTTTTACTTACAAACAGCACAAGGTTGTGATTGAGCAAACAGAAAACCTGCAAATCCTTAGTTTGGCCGGGAATGGCGTGGTAATGCGCTAGGAATGGCTGAGGGAAGCAGCACGTAAGAACGCGCAAAAGAGTCAGCAGAAGCTGCAAACCAAGCTCAGTCTAGTAGAGAAGAAAGATCGCAAACAATGGCACAGGTCGCCACCGTTTATATGGTAAATCGGTCATGGATCGGAAGAGCCACAACATTGTGAAATTTCGTCCTCCATCCAAGAATAAGAGAGTGTGGCCCAGTGTAGAAAGAGAGGAAGAAGCTGTTACAGAAGAGGCTTTCTAGGAAGCACTCAGGCGAGCTCCGGAGCAGAAACGGCAGTTGCCATTGTTATTGATTAGCACCATCATCAGCGGGAAATGATTACCGGTCTTATGAAAAAGAATAGAGTTAAGGCAACCATCATATATGGACTTTATCCATATATTTTAATACCTGTGGAAAGCTAGTCACTGCTTACACGACAAGAGGGATGAGGATATTGAAAACTGGGTGGCAGAACGGTCCATAAAGATACTCAGGGGAGAGTCTGACAAGGCGGCCCAGGGAATCCCCGGTAAAGTGCGAACAAAATAGGTCTAACAAAACGTGAGGCCATTGATAAGTGTGCGTACTATCTGCGAAAGAACCGTCCCAAGCTCTGCTATGACTAAGCGCTGAATACTGGCTATCCGATTGCCAGTAGCGGCATTGATGTAGCTTGCCCCCATTTGATAAATGATTGTATGGATCTAACCGCGGCAAAGTGGAGTTTGCAATGGACAGAGGCCGTGTTGAAGCTACGCTCACTGGATTCAAGTGGAGGTTGTCAGGCGTATTGGAACTTTCATAAGGAATGCTCTCGCTTTCGTAATCATGGAGCACTAAGAAATAGTACGTCGTATCAACAAAACTACACCCAAAGCCTTTTTCATAAGCGAGGGCAATCGGTGCATATCGGTTAATTTAACGTGAGTCCAACGCTTCAACTTTGGCTACAGACCTTGGATTTTAATGACTTGAGGCATAGTGATGTTTTTTTTAAAAAGTTTCCAAATCACTTTTGCCTGTAACATGAATATGTGCAAAAATACTGAATCCTATGTAGCGCAAGGGATTATCTCGTCGAACTCACATTAATTTTATACAACTGATGGCCATTTCTTCCTTTTACGGATAACCAAGATCTATGTCTGCATGCTCATAGCGGGTAAAAGCACTCGCCCAAACAGGCATCCTGATTACTGCCAACTTGCTTATCTTTGCAACCTGTTGAACTATTACCTTTTTAAAAAACGCTAGCCACTTCATTATTATCCCCTTATATACCGTGCCTCTTTACTCTGGTTCTGATATTCCTTTATCAGATATCACTCTGTTCTGGCCACAGCCAGAGTAAAGATGAATCCTTGCCAAAGGCAAGGCAGCTAACATGCCAATCCTATAAATGAAGACCTCCCGGTCTAATTTATATAAATAAAAATTACGTTCGCAATATAACATCTGCTCTTATTAAAGAGCAGATGTGTTAATACTCTACTCCAATGAAAGTGCAACAATTACAAGCCATTGAGAGGTAGTGCACCAAAAAGACTCACACTGATAAAACCAATTAAACGCCTAACTTTCAACAACACTGATTACAAACCTCTTACATTACAGTGCTGGCCTTGCAGAATTGGAGTTGCTATAACGTTTCTCTGTTATCGAACAGAAATATGGATCAAGAAAACTTATGCCTAGTCTGGAAAATTTGCTCGAAAACAATAACCAGTGGTCCAAATCCATTCGTGAACAGCAGCCTGGTTTCTTTGAGAAGCTGTCAGAACAGCAGGCTCCAAAATATCTGTGGATAGGGTGTGCCGATAGCCGGGTACCAGCCAATGAAATCGTCGGCCTTCTCCCAGGGGAACTGTTCGTACACCGCAATGTTGCCAATGTGGTTGTACATACAGACCTGAACTGCCTGTCTGTACTTCAGTACGCTGTTGACTACCTTAAGGTTGAACACATTATCCTTACAGGCCACTACGGTTGTAGTGGTGTGCGTGAAGCAATGAACAACTCCAAGCTAGGGCTGATCGACAACTGGCTGAGACATGTTCAGGATGTTAAGAAGAAACACTCTGAACTACTTGATCATGCTGGCACTGACGATGAACAGTTTCAGAGAATGTGTGAACTAAATGCTCTGGAGCAGGTGTTGAATATTTGCCAGACCACCATTCTACAGGATGCTTGGGATCGTGGCCAGAAGCTTACCGTGCATAGCTGGGTTTATGGTTTGAATGATGGTCTAGTGAGAGATCTTGGTTTGAGCGTTGGTTCAAACGATGATATCGACGCAAAGTATCCGGCAGCACTTGATGAGATTGCCTATAAATCTGGTTAATCCCTAATACATTCTTTAATACCATACAAGATGTGCGACTTTTTTATAGCCTATGAAAGTTTAAAATCCCTGACTCCCCAAGTGTTACAGCGGGAATAGCGCTAGGTAGCGCAACATAATTGTGTTTGATCTGTTGGCTATCGATGTGTAAGTTGGGCATTATTCTAGGTTGAGTGCGGCTCTTTTGACACGAAAATACAGCCGCTAAAACATCATGGTTTTCGATGTATCCAGTACGACAAAGAGACAGTGTTATGAAGTTATTGGTTTGACTACGTTATATCACCATAAAACCATCTCTTTGTCGTACTGGATACATCGAAAACCATGATGTTTTAGCGGCTGTATTTTCGTGTCAAAAGAGCCTCACTATTCTAGGTTTGCCAGAGTTTGGTCATATGGCCGTATTAGCTGAAGCCCATGAAAATCAGGGGACGTTCGACTTTTATGAAAAGTAAGAAAGGTCGAACATCGCGTTTATAAAATGGAGTTCTCCAGAAATTATCTTTGACAACTGATGCCATTCTTTCTCATGTTTCTGCTTCTTGGCGGCTCATCAATAAGACAAGATGAAGCTATTAGAAGCTCAGGCATCACCAACAGTACTCCCAAAGCCATTAATTACAACAATTCCTATCTGGTTACTTGGAATACCCAATCAATTACTGACCGCAAAGAATTTTGGGGCGTCACTTTTGACACGACAATGCGACCACTACAACATCACGGTTTTAGATATATCCGGTAACGAAAAAGAGACGGTTTTATGGTTATATACCGTTGCTAAGCCAATAGCTCCATAACCCCATCTCTTGTAAACGCATCCTACGCCAGTACCATCTATTATTCATTCTTCTCACCAGCTCGTGCCCATTTGGACGCTATATTAAGCACCTTTAATTCACTCCACAACAGAAGCATGGCACCATAGAGAGAGATCCAGACTGAAGGCAACGAAGTGTTGCCCCTTCTCCTCCAAGGGTATCTGGATAAACATGCCAATGATGAACCGCAGTAATCGCCAGTAACGGTGAGCAGAGAAATCACGTTAGAACAAATACGTCAAGACAACTGCCCTGCTTGTTTGGTCTGGCGTAGTTACAGCCAGCTGAAGCAATCCAGCGTGTTCCCGCTAGATGCTCAGTTCAACCTTAATACTGACCAGAACTCTGGGGGCATGAGGAAAAAAATTGTCATCGAGGTGATGGACCGCTCTTATGATCGAACTATGAAACGTGAGTTAGACGCTTCAATTTTGGCTACATCCCTTGGATTTTAAGGACTTGAAGCATAATTATGTTTTTGAGAAGTGCCCAATGGCTCCTTTGCCAGCCAATAAAGTACTCAAATCACTCTTTTGCTGTAACATGGATATGTACCAAAGGGCTGAAGCCTATGTAGAGCAAGGGATTATCTCGTCGAACTCACGTAACCTATGATAAATCTGGTGGCTATCTCCGTGTAAGTTGAAAGTTATTCTCGGTTTCCCAGAGTTTCGTAGTATTGGCTACATCCCTTAAAAATCATGGAAAGTAAGAAAAGTCGAACATCTCGTTACTTTTATGTTTATTTATACTGCCGCGCCATATTCTGGCCAAAGATAATATGGTAGCAGCAGACTAACCTAACACGACAGTCAGTGAGAGTAACTTAACTATAACCCAAAAACTTAAGAGTATTCAGTCAACTACGTTTTCATATTTCCCATGGTAGTGCCACTCTTCATCAGGTCATAGCTTATCTGATCAAAGGCTATGTGTTTCCATGTAAATCTGCAGAAAAATATTAAGTCAGTAATAACGATGGTTAGGGAAAAAGTTACTCACATATAATACCTCCGACTACTTCTCAGCATAGTCTCATAAAAAAAGGTAAGGTATTTTATAAATTCAAGCAGTAACAAACCACATTAGCATAGGTCTATGTAAAATTGCTTGTAGTTCCGGCTGGGCAGAAATAGGTTTTGAAAGGCAACCAGCACTTCTGCAATGCCGCGCCTTGATGCGCTGAGCATGCAACAACATGTCAACAGCACCTAAAAACGGCGGTTCTTGATACCCAGAACCTTTCCCATTCCTTCTTTACACAGGGCAAGCTCCAACGAGCTTCGAATCACCTGAGCATTATCGTGCTTCATTAAGTCAGACAATATCTTCTTTGCCCGTTCCATACCTATCCGGCGCAAAACCCATTTTACTTTAAGAAGGTTTACTGCACTCATAGATAGCATGTCAAAGCCCATCGCCATCAATAGCACCGCTGCAGCTGGATCGCCGGCCATTTCACCGCAGATACTGACAGTCTTACCCTCTTGATGGGCATCATCAACCACCTTTTGCAAAGCGTGCAGTACAGCAGGGTGGAAGGAATGATAGAGATCAGATACCCGTGGGTTATTGCGGTCTACAGCCAGTAAATATTGAACAAGATCATTAGAGCCGATGGAAAGAAAGTCTACCCGTTGAGCAAGATCCTTAACCATATAAACAGCTGCTGGTACTTCCACCATCACCCCAACCGGCGGCATGGACACCGGCAAGCCTTCTGCCAGTACTTCTGCATGAGCGCGATGGATCAGATGTTGAGCTTCTTCCACTTCAAAAATACTGGAAATCATGGGCAACATAATCCGCAAATTATCCAGCTCCACACTGGCTTTTAGCATGGCCCGTACCTGTACAAGAAAGATTTCAGGGTGATCCAGAGTTACCCTAATACCTCGCCAGCCAAGGAACGGGTTATCTTCTTTTATTGGAAAATAGCTGAGGGATTTATCACCACCAATGTCCAGAGTTCTCATGGTTACCGGCCTTGGAGCAAAAGCTTCAAGCTGATAGCGGTAGATTTTTTCCTGTTCGTACTCACTGGGGAAACGATCCCTAACCATAAAAGGCACTTCTGTACGGTAAAGTCCAACACCTTCAGCCCCCCTGTCGAGAGAACGAACGGTATCAGTCATCAGACCTGTATTGACCCAAAGGGGAATCCGATAGTTATCCGGGGTCTCACAGGGCAGATCCCTGATCGCTTCCAGCCCCTTGCTGAATTGATTCTCCTCTTCGAGAACCTCGGTGTAATAATCCAGCAACTCCTGAGAGGGAGAGGAGTACACCAACCCAAGATTGCCATCCACAATCAGCTTTTTCCCCGAAAGCTTGTGAAAAGGAAGGTCTACTACACCCATCACAGTGGGCACCCCCAAAGCACGGGCAAGAATGGCTACATGAGAGTTACTGGAACCTTGCATAGATACCAGCCCAGCAAGTAACCCTGTCGGCACCTCCCCCAACATAACAGGCGAAAGTTCTTCACTGATCAGAATAGTATTCTCAGGATACTCAACCTGGGCATGCTCGCCTTTCTGAAGGTAAGAGAGCACCCGCCGGCCAAGATCTCTGACATCAGCTGCTCTTTCCCTGAGATAATGGTCATCCATTATCTCGAAATTATGTACATGCTCTTCAATAACCTGCCTTAAGGCGCCCTGAGCCCAAACCCCACCATGAATACGATCCCGTATTTCCTTTCCAAGCGCATGGTCATCCAGCATTCTCAGGTAAACATCAAACAAGGCCTGTTCTTCTGCAGGCAGGCGGTCTGACAGACGCTCGGCAGTGTCCTTCAATTCCTCACGCACTGAAGCCAGTGCACTGTCCAGAAGCCTGAGCTCTATTTCGATATCCTCCCAAGCTCGATCAGGAACAGCTCCAAGATCTGCGGTAGGGGTAATCACTACCGCATCACCAATAGCAACACCTGTAGCACCTCCACTACCCTGAAAGCGGGCAATTCTGGCTTTTTGGGTAGGAGTAGAAACATTGTTTATTGAACCTGTTGCTTGGGCATGAGCAATAACACCAGCCAATTGAGCAGACATTGTTACCAGAAAGGCTTCTTCATGCTCATTAAAGCGTCGTTGTTCAACCTGTTGTACCACCAGAACCCCCAGCGTGTTCCGGTGATGAATAATGGGAACTCCCAGAAATGAGGTAAGACGCTCTTCACCAGTTTCTTGGATGTAATGAAATTTGGGATGTGAAGCGGCATCTTCAAGGTTGATTGGCTCTTCACGAAGTCCAACCTGCCCAACCAGACCTTCTGAATGAGAAAGAGTAACATGACCAATTGCAGTGTAATTAAGCCCCTCTGAAGCCATTAGGGTGTAAGAAGCACTCTCGCTATCATAAAGATAGACTGAGCACACCTCGGTTTTCATAGCTCCACGAACCCTCTGCACAATAATCTGCAGTACCGTCTGAAGATCGGAGGCAGAACTGACTTCCTGTACGATATTGCGCAGGGTGTTTAGCATGTCTGTTACATACCCAGTCTGATATTACTTGCTCCAACTACTTTAACAGTACAATACCAATCCATGGCAAATTATATTGTCTTGCAATGCTAGCCCTTAATATTAAGCAGCCCGGAAATCCTAATGCATACAGCAAAGTGCTGATAGCGGGAAACAGCGCCTCGAGCTATAGCCATCAGTCATTTACCTGCGACTTCCCAATTCTAGGTACGAGCTCTTTTAAAGCCATGCGATACACTTCCCGCTTAAACGAGACCACTTGGCCAAGAGGGTACCAATAACTCACCCAGCGCCAACCATCAAACTCCGGTGACCCCGTATGGTCAACCCTGATACGGTCATCATTGCTCAGCAGCTGCAGCAAAAACCATTTCTGTTTCTGCCCAATACACAGAGGTTGCTGTTCCCTGCGGACTAACCGTCTGGGAAGGAGATAACGCAGCCACCCACAAGTACAACCAAGGATTTCAACATCTTCAGGATGAAGACCAATCTCCTCATACAGCTCTCTGTACATCGCATCTTCCGGCGTTTCCCCGTCATTAATTCCGCCTTGGGGAAATTGCCAAGCATCCTGCCTGATTCGCCGTGCCCACAATACCTGACCGTGATGATTCGCTAGGATAATGCCTACATTTGGCCTGAATCCATCGATGTCAATCACGTAATGGCTACCTTAGGAGTCACCATGCAGCAATGTTAGTTACTACAGCACCAAAGAACATAACCATAGTACCTAACCAAAGCAGGACATAAAATCTATTCTTCAAAGTACAGCAGGAGTAAACACGATACTTTTCGGTGACCACTTAAACTGTTTCTTATCATGTATTGTTTCATAAACTGACAGGGCACAGCAAACAGGCATTTCCTTTAAAAGGCCACTGTTTCATAAACAAAACAGAGCAACTTACTAAAATGCCGGTAAATCTGTACTTTAATCGTCTCTGCATTGGCACAATCTATTGCAACAACACAGAATAATCTGCCGATAGCCTACAAGCTTATGTCTACACAAGATGTTCGATTTTGTTAGAGGTCATAAAAGTTTAAAATCCATGCTTACCACGGGTTACAGCGTAAATAACGTGAGCTCAGCGAGATAATACTTTACTCTACATAGACTTAAGCCTTTTGGTACATATTTATGTTACAGGGGAAGAGTGATTTTAGTACTTTATTGGCTGACAAAGGCTCCGAAGGAGCCATTTGGCATTTTTCAAAAAAACATCCCTATGACTCAATCCATTTAAATCAAAAGGCTATAAACAAAATTGAAGCGTCGCACTCATGTTAAATACGTGTACGTTAGCGCTGAATAATGATTCTTAATCTGCAGCCTATCACAGTGTAAGTTGGATGTTATTCTCGGTTTCCCAAAGTTTGGTAATATTGCTGAGCCCATAAAAATCATGGTAATGTTCAACTTTTAGGGAAAGCAAGGAAAGTCGAACATCGCTGGTCTACAGAACCAAACAGCCAAGTCCAGTGCCCTTTACTGGTTGGTGACGCAGTGTGCAGTTATTCTATTAATCAACAGACCGGCAGTTAGCTTTATAGCTACCGTCAAATCTCTCCTCCATGCTAGATAATATGACGTGTACTAGGTCGCAACTCTGTGAAATACACAACCTAACCAGCGTTTAAAGTGGCTATGGTAATAATTTAACGCGAGTTAGATGGTGAAAAGCAGTGGAGCCCAAGCCCCTTAGCTATCGCTCTGATACTAAACCAGAGATAACGAACTGGAGGCTACCGTGTCTATTGCCAGTGTATTCTGTGATGTGAATGATGTCTGCAACATTCGAATCACAATGGCATAGACAACTAATCTGTCATTCAAAAAAGCCTCCAGTGATATACAGGCTATCGATCAGTGAAATAATTACCATAATCATCTATTCCCATCAGAGTACCTTTCTCAATTTCCACCACTATTACCAGCGACTAATCACACAACATAAATCAGACTATTACCTAAATCTAGTATCCACAATAGCTTTGTAGAACTAATAAAACAGGCTTTGATACCACTGCCGGTTTATCTAAAGTCGCAGTGCATGGGCCAACCAACTGGCCTGTCATTCATTGAATCAACGCCCATCGCTATCGGTGTCAACCATAGGAGTAACAGCCACAAGGTCTTCAGTGAAGAGGCTTAACTTGGGCAACGCCTACAGGGGAGAGGTTTAATTTTAAGTTAGGGTTAGTTCTCTTTATACGACAATGCAGCCGCTAAAACATCATGGTTATCGATATCTCCGGTAACTAAAAATAGACAATTTTATGATGATATAACATCGTCAAAGCAATAACTACATAACACCGTCTATTGTGAACACCCACTACGCTAATACCATCGATTATTCATTCTTCTCACCAGCTCGTAATCATTTGGACACTATCATTAGGCACCTTGAATCCACTATCCAATAAAAGCATGGCACCATAGGGAGATATATTCGAATTGAAGATAACTAAGTGTTGCGCCTTCTACTCCAAGGGTATCATAGATAAACAGGCTAATGATAAGCCGCAGCACTCGTCGGTAACGAGTAGCGTCGGGGAGCAGAGGAATCACGTTAGAAAAAATACCTCCACACAACTGACCATCTTGTTTGGTTCTGTCGTAGTCAGGCGTAGCAGTTACAGCCAGCGGAAGCAAGCAAGCGTGTTTGAGTGTAGTTCCCTTGCTACGCCGCCACATTCATTAGCTTTCCATGATTACGGAGGCAAGAACATTCCTTATGGAAATTCCAATACGCCTGCCCATCTCCACTTAAATCCAGTGCGCGTAGCTTAAACACAGCATCCGCCCATTGCGAACTCATTTTGCCCCGGCTAGATACATACGGTCATTGATCAAATGGCGGCAAGCTCCATCAATGACTACGAGTGGTTCTCTTGCTACAACACCACATTCACTAGTTCTCCATAGTTACGTAGGCGCGAGCATTCCTTAGGGAAGTTCCAATACGCTTGCCAATCTCCACTTGAATCCAGTGAGTGTAGCTTCAACACAGCATATGCCCTTGCAAACTCAACTTTGCCTAGGCTAGATCCATACGTCCATTGATCAAATAACGGCAATCCCCATCAATGACTCCACTGGCAATTGTATAGTCAACATCCAGCAGCCAGCGCCTTGCCATAGCAGAGCTTGGTACGGTTCTTTTGAAGCCAGTCTGCACACTTAATCATTGGCCTCCCGTTTTATCAGACCTCTCTGGCTCGCACTTCCCGGATTCCTAGGGCCACCTTGTCAGACTATACCCTGAGTATCTTCGTGGACCGTTCTGCCACCCAGCTTTCAATAGCTTCATCACCCTTAATCGTGTAAGCAGCTCCCGGCTTTCAACAAATATTCAAGTACATGAGATAGAGTCCCTGATGAGGGTTGCTTAACTCCCTTTTTTTTCATAATCTAGGTAATCAGTTCCCGTTAATGCTGGTGCCCATAAATAACAATGACCAACTGCCGTTTATCCTCCGGATCTATCCTGAGCACTTCATCGAAAGCTTCTTCTATCACGGCCTCCGCCTTTCTTTCTACACTGCCCACACTATCTTATTCTTGGCTGGAGGACAGTATTTAACAATGTTGTCACTCTTCCGGTCCATATCCATAACTGATTCTGCCGTTCGAGGATTGGGTTTTACCGTATAACCGATGGCTACCTGTGCCATTCATTTGCGATATTTATTCTCTCCAAGACTGAGACTAGTTTACAGCTTTCTGACTCTTTTGCGCGTCCTTCCTAGTTGCTTCCCTCAAACCTTCCGGGCGCATTACCAAGCCATTCCCATCAAAACTGAGGATCTGCAGGCCTTATGTTTGCTCAATCCCAACCTTGAACTGTTCGTAAAAAGCCTCAAAGCCTTGCGCCGTATTGCTACCAGCTGCATGGCTGTCGTTTTCCAACCATACCTAGGAAACTCTCACGATGTTGTTTAATCATAAGAGCGATCCATCACATCACTAACAATTTCCTCCTCATGCTAAAATAGTACTTGTAAGTATTGAGGTTTAACTGGGCATCCAGCGGAAATACGCTTTATTGCTTCTGCTGGCTGTGACTGCGATGGCTGACTACAACAGAACCAAACAAGCGGGTCAGTTGTCTGGAGGTATTTTTTAAACGTGATCCCTCTGCTTACCGGCGCTACTTGTTACCAACAATTGCTGCAGCTCATCATTGGCCTGTTTCTCCAGATTCCTTTAGAGAAGAAGCCGCAACACTTCGTTGCCTTCAGTGCGAATATAGCTCTCTATAGCACCATGCTCTTGTTGGATAGTGGAATCAAGGTGCTGAATGATAGCGCCCGAATGATCACGAGCTGGTAAGAAGGATGAATAATCGATGGCATTATCGTAGGATGCTTTCACAATAGACGGGGTTATGTAATTATTGGTTTGATGACGTTATATCACCCTAAAACCGTCTCTTTCCCGTTACCGGATATATCGAAACCCATTATGTTTTAGCGGCTGCATTGTCGTATCAAAAGAACCACACCAAATGATTCCACTGGCAATCGGATAGTCAACATCCAGCGCCTTGTCGTAGCGGATACTGGGACGGTTTTTTTGAAGATAGTCTGCACACTCATCAATGGCCTCACATTTTGTCAGACCTCTCTTGCTCGCACTTTGCCGGATGCCCATAGCCACCTTGTCAGACTCTTCCATGAGTATATTTTCATGGACCCTTCTGCCACCCAGCTTTCAATAGCCTCATACACCTTGTAGTGTACGCAGTGCCAAGCTTTCCACAGATATTCAAACTCATGGATACAGTCCATGATGGTTGCTTAACTACCTTCTTTTTCATAATTCAACTCAATGTTCGACGGTTTTAGAGACTATGGAAATTTAAAATCCCCGAGTTACCAAATGTTACAGAGTAAATAGTGTACGTTAGAGCACCATAATTATGCTTAATCTGCCTCCTAACGAAGTGTAAGTTTGGCGTTATTTCCGGTTTCCCAAAGTTTGGTCATGTAGTCGTATTGACTTAACCATTGAAAATCAAGAAATGTTCGGCTTTTCTAGAAAGTAAGAAAAGTCGAACACCGCGTAATCCCACGGTAATCAGTTTCCGCTTATGATGGTGCCCATCAATAACAATGACCCACTGCCGTTTCTGCTACGTATCTCGCCTGAGCCTTCCTCGAAAACTTCTCCTATCACGGCTTCCCCTCTCTTTCTACACTGACCCACACTATCTTATTCTTGGCGCGAGGACGGAATTTAACACAAGTAAGTTCGACGCTTCAATTTTGGTTACAACCCTTGGATTTTAATAGCTTGAATCATAGTGATGTTTGTTGAAACATGCGGAATGGCTTCTCCGGAACCATTGCCAGCCAATAAAGTACTTAAATCACTCTTCCCATGTAACATGAATATGTACAAAAAGGCTGAATCCTATGTAGCGCAAGGGATTATCTCGTCTAACTGCCGTTACCAACGTTGTCGTACTTCCGATCCATACCCATGACCGATTCTGCCGTTCGAGGATTGGGTTTTACCGTATAAACGGTAGCTACCGGTGCCATTCGTTTGCGATCTTTCTTCTCTCCAAGACTGGGCTTGGTTTGCAACTTCTGCTGACTCCTTTGCGCGTTCTTCCTTGTGCCTCCCTCAACCATTTCTAGCGCATCACTAGGCTTTTACCGTCAACCACAAGGAGTTGCAGGTCTTCTGTTTGCTCAATCCAAACCTTACGCTGTTCGTAACAAGCCTCAACGCCTTGGGCCGTATCCGCTACCAGTTGCATAGCCTGTTGTTTTCCAACCATCCCGGAACAACTCTACGATATCGTTTAATCGTTCGATCATAAGAGGGATCCATCACATCACTGACATTTTTCCCCCTCCTGCCACCAGAGTACTGGCCAGTATTGAAGTTTAACTGAGCAGCCAGTGGTAACACGCTGGATTGCTTCCGCTATCTGTAACTGCGACGTCGGACTACGACAGAACCACACAAGCTGGTCAGTTGTCTGGAGACATTTCCACTGACGTAATTCCTCTGCTCCACATCGCTACCCGTTACCGGAGATTACTGCGTCTTATAATTGACCTGCTTATCCAGATACCCTTGGAAGAGAAGGCGCAACACTTAGTTGCCTTCAGCCTAGCTATAGCTCTCCATGGTACCATGCTCTCGTCAGAGAGTGTATTAAAGGTACTGAATGATAGCACCCAAATGAGCTCTAGCTAGTGAGAAGAATGAATAATTGAGGGTATTGGCGTAGGATGCGTTCACAAGAGACGTGGTTATGGAGTTATTGGTTTGACAACGTCATGTCACCATAAAACCGTCTCTTTTTCATGACCTGATATATAGAAAACCATGATGTTTTAGCAGCTGCATTGTTTTATCAAAAGAGCCACACCATTTGCCTTTTGCATCAATAATAATTCTAGGGGAAAAGCAGGACCTGTCAAAGTTGATGTAAAGTGTCAGATAGGTTATATTAACCTTACGCTACGATCGACTTTTCTTACTTTCCAGAAAAGTCGATCATAACCTGATTTTCAAGAGCTTCACCCCATACGACTATATAACCAAACTATAGAAAACTGAGAATAACGACAAACTTACACAGCAATAGGCGGCAGATTAAGCATAGTGATATTGCGCTAACATACACTAGTTGTGCTGTAATAATTGGTTAGTCAGGGACTTAAAACCACCATAGTATCTAAAAAGTCAAACAACCCGTAACAGTTTGAATTTCTGTTTGAGTGTCATACCCCGTAACGGTTTCTGTATGCTTGTATTTCCGGAGCATGGTGACTGATTTCTGGGTGGTTTTCAGTATATTCCAGCAAGTTGGCCATGGACACAATGCTTAGCACCTTAATGTTGAAATCACATTCTACTTCCTGAATAGCTGAAAGCGCTCCATGGCCATTCTCTTGACGATCCATAGCAACCACGACAGCTGCAGGTTGGGCATCCGTTTGTTCAATAATGGTCATTACTTCACGAATGGCGGTACCGGTAGTGATGACATCATCGACGATCGCAACTTGGCCTTCCAGAGGTGCACCGACAATATTTCCACCTTCTCCATGATCTTTGGCTTCCTTACGGTTGAAGCACCATGGAACATTTCTGTTGTGTTTCTCAAAGAGAGCTACAGCAGTGGATGTTGCCAATGGAATGCCTTTGTAGGCGGGGCCAAACAGGATATCAAACTTCAGTCCGGCATTAATCATAGCCTCAGCATAGAATTGACCTAGTTTGCTAATCGCTTCACCACTATTAAATAATCCGGCATTAAAAAAGTATGGTGATTTTCTCCCAGACCTAAGGGTGAACTCACCAAAACGGAGAACTTGCTGCTCAATGGCACAATCCAGAAACTCTTTTTGATACTGATGCATTGGGAAGATCCTGTTTGCAATATGCTAATGATTCTTGATCAGACTGCGTATTTTATACCAATAACCATGTTGTAACCCATTCAGTCTCTTCCAATATAAAATAAGCCGGAAGAAAAAACCTTATCCCCAACATTAAATGAGCCTGTGATTTCTGATCTTTGTCCATGATTACTGGATGAAAATCATAATGAACACACGGCTAATCAAAACGCTCACCCAGGTAGAGGAACTACTTCAAACAACGACGAATATCGAGCCAGTTTGGGAATCAAAAGATAATGGTTCACGTGAGTTCGACGAGATGATCTCTTGCGCTACATAGGCTTCAGCCATTTTGCACATATTCATGTTACAGGAAAGAGTGATTTGAGTATTTTATTGGCTGGCAAAGGCTACAAATGAGCCATTGAACACTTTTCAAAAAGCATCTATATGCCTCAAGCCTTTAAAATCCAAGGGCTGTAGCCCCAATTTAAGCGTCGAACTCACGTAGGGTTATCAATTGATTGAGGCTACCATAAGGCATTCCCAATACCTCAATCTGAGCAAGCCTGAGAAGTGGATAATCAGGCAATCTTTCACCGTTGCTCCAAGCTATTCCGTAGCCCAGATTATCAGCTTGACCAAGGCTGCCTGAAACGTAAACAGCGGACGGTCATAGATTGAAATCTCGATATACCAAGGCGGATATTCGGCTGCTAGCGGAGACATATCGGCTCCATAATGAGCTGAATAGACAAGCGGTAAAGAGGATATGAGAACTGCCTTATCAGCGTGGAGATCATCGTTATGAGCAACTGTCCGACATCTCAGCTCCACATCTCTAGAAATTACGCCAGTCAAAGACATGTCAAACAGTTCGGCAGCATAAAAACGTAACTAGTTCTGTAAAGCGCACCATCGAAACTCGGCGGAAACCATAGCATGATGACCAGCCAAGTTTCATCAGGATTGATACTGTTCATCCGGGAGATCAGGATAAGGTCAAATGGTTGCACCATACTAAATGCAGTGTATGAGGTAACCAAGTTTCAAGTGGTCTGTTCAGTAGAACAAATCAATGAAGCTTTTCTGATACCTGTGCCTGAAGAGTTACGGCCGGCTTTTCCCTGTAAATTACATGGTCCCCACTCAGACAATGGGTCTTAGTACATCAACTATCGTGTCGCTGATGTACTGGACAGTCTTCACATAAAGTTCACAAAATCCAAATCACGAAAAACAAATGACACCATGATTATCACTGTACCTCAGCAAGCTTGAGTAGCCTTGCTGCCATGGGACAAGTTCGCGCAGCCATGTAACCCAGACTTGATGCCATTTCTTTCAATCAAAGCGCCAGTTGAATCGATAACAATATTCAGCAAGGTATCTTGGCAGATGCTTTAGGTTAATATTGTGGTAACTGCCTTTCAGAGAATTTTTGACGTTGCCGATCATGGTATGGACCCACGTAAACAACTCTTAGCCATCGATTCTTGACCTACACCTGTCACCGCTGCTATATGCTGGTGTCAGGAGTCGGCTATTCCTGTGAATGCACCGAGACCATCAATGACAATACAGCAGATATGATAACGAGATGCTTTTGTGCCAGAGTTTCAGAACCTTTTCCCAGAAACTGGTGACCATGTTGAAACTCATATACAACGGTGGTTCCCTCGTTGGTTTGCACGGAGGCAACAAATGGGTGTTTGTTTTCAGAACCTCTTCCCAGTTTGCCTCCATGTTTTTCACCACCCCAGCAGGAATAATTCATCTACACATGTCCTGCAGGGGACGGCTGTCATCCCGTTCTTTCATTACCTGCATAAGCTGGAGCTTCAAGCGCCAACCAGCATTATAAGAGATTCCCAGCTGTCTCAAGAGTTCCATGGACGATATACCATTCTTGGTCTTAATCATTAAAAACATGCTTTGAAACCAAGTGGTAAGGAGCAGTGTACTAGCTTCCAAAATGGTGCCACTAGTCAATGATCCTAGCGGCGTCAGCGGTTGCACTGATGTAGTTCACGGGGGTTTATGGTTCAATACCCACAGCATCAACACAGAGAACATTCAAACCCATTTGGGTGCGACTCTTTTGATACGACAATGCAGCCTTTAAAACATCATAGCTTTCGATATATCCGGTAACGAAAAAGTGATGATTTTATGATGATATAACGTCGTCAAACCAATAACTACATAACACCATCTCTTGTAACCGCATCCTACACCAATACCATCGATTATTCATTCTTCTCACCAGCTCGTAATCATTTGGACGCTAGCATTTAGCACCTTGAATCCACTCTACAACAAGGCATGGCACCATAGGAAGCTATATACAGACTGAAGGCAACGAAATGTTGCACTTTCTCCTCCACGGGTATCTGGATAAGCAGGCCAATGATGAACCGCAGCAATCATCGCTAACTGGTAGCTCCGGGGAGCAGAGAAATCACGTCAGAAAAAATACCTTCAGACAACTGACCAGCTTGTTTGGTTCTGTCGTAGTCATGCGTCGCAGTTACAGCCAGCGGAAGCAATCAAGCGTGTTTCCGCTGGATGCTCAGGTAAACCTCAATACTGACAAGTACTCTGGTGCCATGAGGAAAAAATTGCCAGTGATATGATGGATAGCTCTTATTAGCGAACGATTAAACGACATAGTTAGAGTTTCCAACTATGGTTGGCAAACGACAGACTATACAACTGGTAACGGATACAGCTCAAGACTTTGAGGCTTTTTACGAACAGCACAAGGTTGGGATTGAGCAAACAGAAAACCTACATATCCTAAATTTTGACGGTAATGGCCAGTAAATACGCCCGTTATGGTTGAGGTAAGCAACTAGGAAGCACGCGCAAAAGAGTCAGCAGAAGCTGCAAACAGGCTCAGTCCGGGAGAGAAGAAAGATCGCAAACGAATGGCACAGGTAGCCACCATTTATACGGTAAAACCCAATACTCGAACGGCAGCATCGGTCATGGATATGGATCAGAAGAGCGACAACATTGTTAAATTCCGGCCTCCAGCCAAGAATAAGAGAGTGTGGCCAAGTGTAGAAAGAGAGGCGGAAGCAGTGATAGAAGAAGCTTTCGAGGAAGCGCTCAGACTAGATCTGGAGCAGAAACGGCAGTGGGTCATTGTTATTGATGGCCAGCCTCATCAGAGGAAATTGATTCCCGTGAATATGAAAAAGAAGGGAGTGAAGGCAACCATCATCATGGACTTTATCCATGTACTTGAATATCTGTGGAAAGCCGGGCACTGCTTACACAACAAGTAGGATGAAGCTATTGCAGAACGGTACCTGAAGATACTAAGGGGAGAGTCTGACAAGGTGACTAGGGAAATACGGCAAAGTGCGAGCAAGAGCGGTATGACAAAACGTGAGGCCATTGATAAATGTGCAGACTATTTTCAAAATTCCCGTCCCAAGCTCTGCTTTGACAAAGCTCTAGATGTTGGCTAACCGATTGCCAGTGGAGTCATTGAGTTAGCTTGCCGCCACTTGATCAATGACCGTATGGGTCTAACCGAGGCAAAGTGGAGTTTGCAAGGCGCAGAGACTGTGTTGAAGCTACGCTCACTTGATTCAAGTGGAGATTGGCAGGCGTATTGGAACTTTCATAAGGAATGCTCTCGGCTTCGTAATCATGGAGAACCAATGAAGGTGACGTCATAGCAAGGGAACCACACCCAACTTATTACCAGGATGACGCGATGTTCGACTTTTTTAGAGACCTTGAAAGTTTAAAATCCCTGACTTACCAATGGTTACAGCGTAAATAGTGTACGTAGTGCAACATAATTAACATGAGTTCAACGATATAATCCATTGCGCTACATAGGATTCATCCTTTTTGCACATATTTATGTTCCAAGAAAAGAGTTATTTGAGTACTTTATTGGCTGGAGAAAGCTCAGGAAGAGCAATTGGGCACTTTTAAAAAAACATCACTATGCCTCAAGCCCTTAAAATCCAAGAACTGTAGCCAAAATTGAAGCGTCGAACTCACGTTAATTATGCTTAATTTGTCGGCTATCGACGTTTAAGTTAGCCGTTATTCTCGGTTTCCCATAGTTTGGTCACATGGTGTATTGGCTGAAGCCCTTGGATTTTGGGGGCTAAAACATAGTGATATTTTTTGAAAAGGGGACAATGGCTCCTTTGGATCTTTTGCCAGCCAAGACAGTACTAAAATCACTCGTCCCTTGTAACATACATATGTACAAAAAGGCTGAAGCCTATGTAGCGCAAGTGATTATCCCGTCGAACTCACGTTAATTAGCTTTTTGTCGTATATCCTAGCTGCTGCCAGCTTTGCACTGCTGAAGCTGGCTGATGGTTGCCATAAAATGCAGAGGAAAATACCATAACAGTCAGGTTCGCCAGACAGTTACGTATATGAAAAATAGACATAATTAACTGGTGGATGGCGCCGTAAAAGGAATGAGGTCAAGGGTCGCTACGATAAGTTTACAAGAGACCATGAGATAAGGCTGCTAATTTAATCACAACAGCAAATGATAAGAGTAAGATAATAAAGCATGCTCTCAGTGAAGAAAGTCAGAAATCATTCGCTGAAAACTCCACAGACCATTATGACCAAGCTGATACCTGCACCAGAAGTAAAGGATGCCAACATAGAAGCCTGCTCAATTGTGTAGTAATAAGTGGCACCTGCCATCAGCCAAGCCCCCAGAATCCTAAAGAGACCATGGCCCTGAGTCGGAAACCTGTTGATATAATCATTCTCATAGCCTGCTTCCTCAAGCTGCTCTGTACGGAGACCAGCTTATGCCTCAAATCGATATAGGTGCATCGTGGGTTTGCGAAGTTCAATCAGTGTATATCTCAGAGCTATAGCCTTTTTCTTTGACTACAACATATCATGATTACAAGTGGTAGCAGAATGCTTCAGATGCTTTAGGTATTCTTAATGCTTACGAAATGCTCGACTTTTTTAGAACCCATGAAAATGTAAAATCCTTGACTTACCCAAGGTTACAGCGCAAGTGTACCTGTCTTTCACCACCACTATCAGGAAGATACCTACTCGTAAAAAACACCTAGTATTTGAATAATCGTCCATTGTCTTTCCTTCAAGCCAACCACATGTCTCTCTTGATTATTAATCGTTGCCTCATTAATTTCATGGAAACAGCATAGTACAGCTCTTTGAATACGACAATGCAGCCGCTAAGACATCAGGGTTTTCGATATACTAGGTGACGAAAAAGAGACGGCTTTATGGTAATCTAACGTCGTCAAACCAATATCTCCATAACACCGTCTTTTGTGAACGCATCCTACGCTAATACCCTCGATTATCCATTCTTCTCACCAGCTCGTGATCATTTGGACACTACCATTAAGCACCTTGAATCCACTCTCCAACAAGAGCATGGCACCATAGGTAGCTACATCCAGACTGAAGGAAACGAAGTGTTGCACCTTATCCTCTAAGGGTATCTGGATAACGTTAGTTCAACGAGATAATCCCTTTCGCTATATATGGTTCATCCTTTTTGCACATATTCATGTTACAGGAAAAGAGTTATTTGAGTACTTTAATTGGCTGGATTGGCTGGCAAAAGCGCAGAAGGAGCCATTAGGCACTTTTCAAAAAACATCACCATGCCTAAATCCATTAAAATCCAAAGGTTGTAGCCAAAATTGAAGCGTCTAACTCACGTTTTTTACCAAGTTTCCCCAGATTACTGGCCTCCTTCAGTGACTTTTCCTATACCCTCTTGGTCAGCTCTTCCTAGTCACTGAGCCTTCAATTATCATTCTGGAACAGAACCCAACGTTGCTCAACCTCTACATAACAACTCGATGTTCTACTTTTCTTACTTCTCGGAAGTAGAACATCCCCTGATTTTCAAGGGCTTCAGCCAATATGACCATACGACCAACCTATGAAAAACCGAGGAGTATTGGCGTCTTACCCATATATAAACGACAGATCAAGTATAATTATGTTGTGCTAACGTAACCTATCCCTATGTAACACTTGGACAGTCAATTATTAAACTCTTCCGTGGACTCTAAAGAAGTTAAACACCACTTCATGGCAGGAAAATACTTCAGCAGTAGTAATAATCCTCATGCCTTAAACAAGCTGCAATGACATCGAAGACGCTTTTTGAACTAACTCCTTTTAGTGAGGTTCTTTTTATACGACAATGCAGCCGTTACACGTTATGATTTTCCATATATCTGGTAACTAAAAAGAGATGGTTTTATAATAGTAAAATGGCGTCAAACCAATAACTCCATACCACAGTCTCTTGTGAACGCATCACTCGCAATACCAATGATTATTAATTCTTCTCACCAGCTCGTGATCATTCAACACCTTGAATCCACCATCCAACAAGAGCATGGGGCCATAGATCTATATTCAGACTGAAGGCACAGACGTGTTGCCACTTATCCTCCAAGAGTATATATATAAGCAGGGCAATGATGCGCTGCAGCAATCATCGATAACTGGTAGCAACGGTAAGCAGAGAAATTACGTCAGAAAAAATACCTCCCAACAATTAACAGCTTGTTTGGTTCTGACGTAGTCAGGCGTCGCAGTTACAGCCAACGGAAACAATCCAGCATGTTCCCGCTGGATGATTAGTTAACCCACAATGCTGACCAGTACTCTGATGGCATAAAGAAAAAATTGTAAGCCATGTGCTGGAGCTCTCTTGTGATAGAACGATTATACGACATCGTAATAATTCCCAATTATGGTTGGAACCCGACAGGTTATGCAACTGGTAGCGAATACGGCTTAAGACTTTTGACGAACAACGAAAGGTTGGTATTGAGTAAACAGAAGACCTGCAGATCCTCAGTTTTGACGGTAAGGACCTAATGATACGCCAGAAAAGGTTGAGGGAAGCAACCAAGAAGAACGCGCAAATCGAGTCAACGTATATACGATCAACACAATCCTCGAACAGCAGAATCAGTCATGTATATAGATATAGATATAGATATAGATATAGATATAGATATAGATATAGATATAGATATAGATATAGATATAGATATAGATCGGAAGACGACAACATTGTGAAATTCCTTCCTCCCACCAAGAATAAGAGAGTATAGGCCAGTGTAGAAAGAGAGGCGTAAGCCGTGATAGAAGAAGCTTTCGAAAAAGAACGCAGGTGAGATCCAGCTCAAAAACGACAGTTAGTCGTTATTATTGTTGGCCTCCTAATAAGAGGAACCTGATACATGGATTATGAAAAAGAAGGGAGTCAAGGCAACCATCATCATGGACTTTATCCATGTACTTGAATATCTATGGAAAGCCGGTAACTGCTTACACGGCAAGGGGATGAGGCTATTGAAAACTGAGTAGAAGAACGGTCCCTGAAGATACTCAGGAGAAAGTCTACGAGGTGGATAGGGGAATCCAGCAAAGTGCGCACAAGAGAGGTCTGACAAACCTGGAGGCCATTGATAAGTGTGAAGACTATCTTCAAAAAATCACCTTAGCTCTGCTATGACAAGGCGCTGGATGCTGGCTATACGATTACCAATGGAGTAATTGGGGGGGCTTGCCACCATTTAACCAATGACCGTATGGATCTGACCGGGGCAAAGTTGAGTTTGCAAGAAGCAGAGGCGGTGTTGAAGCTACGCTCACTTGATTCAAGTGAAGATTGGCAGGCGTATTGGAACTTTCATAAGGAATGCTCTCGCCTTAATAATCATGGAAAACTAATGAGTGCGGCGTCATAGCAAGGGAACCACACCACAACTCCTTTGGTGGTGGTTCTTTTGATACGCCAATGCAGCCGACACAAGATCAGGGTTTTAGATATACCAAGTAACGAAAAAGAGACGTGGTTTCGATGATATAACGTCGTCACACCAATAACTACATAACACCATCTATTGTGAACGCATCCTACACAAATACCATCGATTATTCATTCTTCTCACCAGCAAGGGATCATTTGGGCGCTATCGTTCAGCACCTTGAATCCACGATCTAACAAGAACATGGCACCATAGAGAGCTATGCCCAGACTGAAGGCAACGAAGTGTTGCGCCTTATCCTCCAAGGGTATCTGGATAAACAGGCCAATGCTGAACCGCAGCAATCGTCGGTACGAGTAGCAACCGTGAGCAGAGAAATCACGTTAGAAAAAATACCTCCGACAACTGACCAGCTTGTTTGATTCTGTCGTATAATCAGGTATCGCAGTTACAGCCAGTGGAAGCAATCAAGCGTGTCACCTCTAGAGGCTCAGTTAAACCTCAATACTAGCAAGTACTCTGATGGAATGAGGGAAAAAATTGTCAGTACCGTGATGGATCGCTCTTATGATCGAACTATTAAACGACATCATGAGAGTTGCCATGGGATGGTTGGAAAACGACAAACTATGCAAATCGTAGATGATACGGCTACAGACTTCGAGGCTTTTACGCACAGCTCAAGGTTGGGATTGAGCAAACAGAAGATTTGCAGATCCCCAGTTTTTACGGTAAATGCTTGGTGATGCGCCAAGAAAGGTTGAGAGAAGCAACTAGTAAGAAAGCGCAAAAGAGTCAGCAGAAGCTGCAACCTAGGCTCAGTCATGGGGAGAAAAAAGATCGCAAATGAATGGACCCGGTAAAACCCAATCCTCGACCGGCAGAATCAGTCATGAATATGGATCGGAAGAGCGACAACGTTGTTAAATTACGTTCTCCAGCTAATAATAAGAGAGCGTGGGCCAGTGTAGAAAGAGAAGAGTACGCCGTGATAGAAGAAGCTTTCGAGGAAGCACTAAGGCAAGATCAGGAGCAGAACCGCTAGGGGTAATTGTTATTCATGCCCACTCATCAGCAGACACTGACTACCTAGAGTATGAAAAAAAAGGTAGTTAAGGCACCATCATCACAGACTTTATCTAGGTACTTAAATATCTGTGGAAAGCCTGTCACTACTTACACAGCAATGGGTATAAGGCTATTGAAAGCTGGGGGGCAAACCGGGCCCTGAATATACTCATGGGAGAGTCTGACAAAGTGACAATGGTAATATTGGCAAAGTGCGAGCAAAAGATGTCTGACAAAACGGTAGGCTATTAATAAGTGTGCAGACTATCTTCAAAAACCCCGTCCCAAACGCCGCTATGACAAGGCGCTGAATGCTGGCTATCCGATTGCCCGTGGAGTCCTTAAGGGAGATTGCCTACATTTGATCAATGACCGTATGGATCTGACCTAGGTAAAGTGTAGTTTGCAATGGGTAGAGGCTGTGTTTAAGCTACACTCACTGGATTCAAGTAGAAATTGACAGACGTATTGGAACTTACATAAGGAATGCTCTCCATTCGTAATAAGGAGCACTAATAAATGGGTCGTCGAAGCAATGGAACTACACTCATCTCTTTTTCCTGATTACAGTGATGAGGTGAATGATGTGCTTCAGGAAGCTTGCTTACCAAAACTCAGGAAGCACACAAATGATTATTCTGATAGCGGCTTGAAAGAGAGTACGTGTGAAGGTTATGCCCATCACACACATACAAACGAAGAACAATTATTAGAGCTTGTAAGGGCTGAAGAAAGTATATTGTTAGAGCGTAATGGAGATACTAATCAAGAAAGCATGAAGCTATTGGTATACGTCCAAAAAGTACGAATGAAATGGTGAAAAAATATACCTTATTACAACTGTACCCAAGCCAGCGTAAGGAGCCTTACCTCCATTTGCAAATTCTCGCAGCCATATAACCAAGCTTTGATACCAGTGCTTTCAAATCAAAGCGGCAGTTGAATCGATAACAATATTCAGCAAGGTATCTTGCCAGATGCTTCTGGTTAATATTGAAGTACTAACTTGCAGAGATTTTGTGACGTCCTCTACCATGGTGTTGACCCACGTAAACACCTCATTATCCATCGATTCGTGACCACCACCTGTCACCACTACTGTATGTTGGTGCCCGGCGTAGGCTATTCATGTACATGCACCGAGGCCATCACTGACAACACAACATGGATGATCTCCGAGATACTTTTGCACCCAGAGTTCCAGCTCCTTTATGATGGAAACTGGTGTCCAAACTGAAACGCATATACAGCCGGTTGTTGTCCTCAGTGATTTGCACGCCGGCAACAAAGTGGTGTTTGTTGTCAAAAGCTCTTCCCAGTTTGCCACCATATTTTTCACCTCCATAGTAGGTAGGAATGATCCATTGGCACATGTCCCTACAGGGGACGGCTATCATCCCGTTCTTTCATTACCTGCATAAGCTTGTGCTTAAAGCTCCAAGCAGCATTATAGGAGATTCCAAACTGTCTCGAGAGCTACATGGCCGATATGCCATTCTTGGTCTGAGGCATGAAAAACATGCCTACAAACCAAATGGTAAAGTAAGTTTGCTAGCTTCCAGAATGGTGCCACTGGTCAATGATGTCTAGTGATGGCAGTAGTTGCACTGATAGAGCTCACGGGTTTTATGGTACAATGCCCATGGCAACAACACAGATGACATTCAAACCCATTCGGCCACCGCATTTGAAAACCTAGTCACGGCATTGCTATTCTTGGCCAGATTGCTGGAAGCAACTCCACAAGGTTCTTGCCTTTCTGAAACTGAATTTTGTTCTTGGCCATGACGCACATCCTATTTCGAGGAAAACCAGCGGAGCAGATTTAGACGATAAAGATGCTTAGATTAGGTAGTAGTAATGGGGATATATGCTCCATGTACCAGATTAATCCTACCCCTGATTAAAGTGAGTTCGACGCTCAGAAAGCCATTGGTACACCTTCTGTTAGTACTGAAACATCAATATGTTACTTTCTGTGATGCCGTGTATAGGTAATCAATCCTGCCATCAAGTTTACAGCAAAGTTAAATGGTGAACGATGTTGAGTATGTTAGATCTGTGAGATATTCTTCAACTATCATTTACGCTTTATATTGCTACCAGTTTCCGCGACATCACTATATCAAAGGCCTTAGGCTCTTTTGGCTTCATATTTTTCCTGACTGTCGTTACTAAGTCTAGGCCTTTCTCCTGCAACCAAACTACCAACTTCTAAGAGCCATGCCACTATCTCCATAAATCCAACCAGTGAACTTTCGATGATATCTGGTACTAGTTTACGGTCATCGGTGTTAGGCGTTGTCAGGCAAAATGATAGAATTTCTCCAAGATGATTAATGATAAGGTGTAACTTAAAATCAAACTTCCAACTTGTAGACGTTTTCCCCAGTTTAGCATCTTCGCTAAAAACCTTGTGACTGTTGATCCTATGGTTGTCACAGGCAACGATGGTCTTCGAATCAATGAATGACAGGCCCGTTGGTTGCTCCATGCACTGATACTTTAGATAACCCTCCAGTGATATCAAAGCCTGTTTCATAAATTCTACAAAGAGCTCAGGATCCTAGGTTCGGTAAATAGTCTGATTTATGTTGTGTAATCAGTCACTAGTAATAGTGGTTCAAATTACGAAAGGCATCTGATAGACATAGATGATGATGGTCATTCTTTCACTGAGCTAGCCTGTATATCCTTGGAGGCTTTGTTTAATGACAGATGGGTTGTCTATACCACTGAGATTCAAATGGTATGCAGAAATAATTCACATCACAGGATACACTGACAATAGACACGGGAGCCTCTGGTTCGTTATCTCTTGTTTGGTATCAGAAAGATAGCTAACATGAGTAGACTCTTAAATTTTGGTTACATCCCTTGGGCTTTAATGGCTTAAGGTATAATAATGTTTTTGAAAAGTGCCCAATGGCTCCTTCTGAACCATTGCCAGCCAATAAAGTACTCAAATCACTCTTTCCCTGTAACATGAATATGTACAAAAAGGCTGAAGCCCTATGTAGTACAAGGGATTATCTAGTCGAACTCACATTGGCTACGAAGCTATGGCTCCACTGTCTTGCACCATTGAACTCACGTTATTCACGTTAACACCAAGATCTATGGAGGTTTCAGTGCCTAGCTGATCTGATTATACAGTCAGTTTTACTGCTTATTCCTTGAACTCTTCCGTATAGGTTTTAACTTTCTTTTCTGACATCTGGACACTCCTTAGGTGGTTTTGATACTACCCTAGTCTGTATTCCTGATAACTATAACCACTTCACTGATGTTCTTTCTTTGTTGGTAACAACCGATTTGAGAAAGACGCCACATCCGCTGTCGAATGTGGCGAAAAATGGATTACTTCAAAGAGAGTGCTTCATAAAAAGCAGCTTCTGAAATATCATGGCAGCTTTGGGCTGTTCACGGAACTTATCTAATAATTCGTAGCCGCGTCCAGCAACATCATTGTATGTAGCAACTTCCTGAGTGATATCATCCGTCACATTCTTCAGTCCTTTCAGGGCATCATCCGGTGAACGCTTCATTTTTACGCCGTGTTCGTTTATCGATTGCTAAAGAGTCTCATTATTTCTGTAGGTGTATTCATCAATCACATCCTAGTTCGTTGCGCTAGCCGCAATTTTGCCAATGGCCTACAAATCTTCAGGAAATTTATTCTGCCACCCAGATTGATGGTAAATTCCATCGTGCTGCCTAGCTAGTGCCAGCCTAGGTAGTAGTAATTAGGCAGCTTTATAAAAGCCAAAGCCCAGATCATTGTATGGACCAACCCATTCAGTAGCATCAATAACACCGGTTGGTAATGCAGTAAATAACTCACCACTTGGAATATTGACAGGCATACCACCAAGACACTTCAGTACTGCACCTCCCATCCCTAGGATACTCATCTTGAGGCCTGTCATATCATCTAGGCTGTTTATCTCTTTGTTAAACCAACCTGCCATATGTACGCCACTATTGCCACCAACCATTGGCTTGATATTGAATGCCGTGTAAACCTCATCCCAGAGATCCTGTCCACCACCATAGTGAATCTAGCTACTGATTGCCTAGGCATTCAATCCAAAGAGCACATCGTAAAGAACTTCGTCGCGGGATACTTCCCTTTCCAATAGTATTGCAATACTGTGTAACATAGCTATCGTGGCACTTGAAACGCCGTCAAATAACTTCCAGTGGCGGAACCACTTCACCGCAGGCATAGACTTTGATGGTCAGCCCACCATTACTCAGATTGTTAACAGATTCTGCAACCCGCTAAGGTGCGGTGTCCAGCTAGGGAAGTTTTTTTGGCTCAAGAGGTAACGAGTTTTCATTCTATTGGTTTTTGAGTTCCTAGTGCCCCTGACTCTGTACTGAGGTTTGCTATGGCTGCTAACTTTGTCCACAGGCTATCCGCGCTGCAGTGGCTGCAACAGTCCCAAAAAGGGTCAGTAAATTACGATGCTTCATGCAAGAACCATGTTCTCATGTTTTTGATTATTTATGAGAAACACGTCAAATGCATAGGCAGAAACATACTAGCCTCCATTAATATGGAGGCTTAGAGGCATTAAATGGTAGAAAGGTTGGCGTAGACTATCATTAACCATTTGGCGCCTTCTGAGTCGAAATGGACCTGAACCCGGGCCTGCTTACCTTCACCTTCATAATTGATGACGGTGCCTTCACCAAACACGTTATGGTGTACCCGATGACCAAGTGACAGACCATGGTCTGGTGATGCTGGTGCCGTGCTGGTCACGACCGGACGAGTGATGGTGCCACCGAGGCGAACTTCCTGTAATAACTCGCTAGGTATCTCCCGAATAAACCGTGAAGGACGGTTAATAGTTTCGCTGCCATACAGGCGGCGGCTTTCAGCATACGTCAGGTATAAGGTTTCCATGGCGCGGGTGATGCCCACGTAGCAGAGACGGCGTTCCTCTTCCAGATTGCCTTCATCTAGTGACATCTTGTGAGGGAACAAGCCTTCTTCCATACCTGCCAGAAATACCAGAGGAAACTCCAAGCCTTTCGCAGAGTGCATAGTCATCATCTGCACGCTGTCCTGAAACTGATCTGCCCGATTAGTGTCTGCTTCAAGTGCAGCGTGAGCAAGGAAGGCATCTAGAGGTGTCATGGCTTCTGTTTCTTCATCCAGATCCAATTCATCCATATCAAATTGCCGGCAGGCATTCACCAGTTCCTCTAAGTTTTCTACTCGAGCTTGGCCTTTTTCTCCTTTTTCTTTACTGTGATGATCAATCAGGCCACTCATCGTTACCACGTGATCGGACAGCTCCCCAAGATCATGGGTTTCACCCACATGACTCATGGATTCTATCAGCTCTACAAAGGCGCCCATGGATTTACCAACTTTGCCGACGACTCCTGATGAAGCTTCAAGGTTTTTCAGAGCCTTCCATAGGGAAATGCCTTGGCTCCTAGCAGCTTCTCTCAGTTTTTCAACGGTCTTTTCGCCAATACCGCGTGTTGGAATGTTAATGACCCGCTCTATGGAGGTATCATCATTTGGAGAACTAACAAGCCGGAGATAAGCCATTGCATTTTTTATTTCTGCCCGTTCAAAGAACCGTTGGCCTCCATAGATCCGGTAGGGTATCGCAGCCCTGAGCATCGCTTCTTCAAGAATACGAGACTGAGCATTGGATCGGTAAAGCACGGCAATATCACTGCGAGCAGTACCTTTGGTAAAAGCGTCTTTAATGCGATCAGTGATAAATCGTGCTTCATCCATCTCGTTAAAGCCTGCATATAAATGCACCGGCTCACCATTGTCCCCGTCTGTGCGCAGCTCTTTGCCTAAACGGTCATGATTATTGGCAATAACGGCATTGGCAGCATGAATAATATTGCCTGTTGATCGATAGTTCTGTTCCAGTTTTATGGTCTGAGCATTGGGGAAATCATTAGTGAACTGACGCATGTTTTCAATTCTGGCACCCCGCCAGCCATAGATAGACTGGTCATCATCACCAACCATCATGAGTTTATCATGGTCCCCGGCCAGCAACCTAAGCCAAGCATATTGCACAACATTGGTGTCCTGAAACTCATCGACAAGTATATAGCGGAAACGCTCTCGGTAATGCTGAAGAATGTCTGATCGATTTAACAAAAGCTCGTGAGCACGAAGGAGCAGCTCACCGAAATCAACAACTCCTGCCTGCTCACAGTATTCGTGATAGCGCCGGTAAACATCCACCAAGGTTCGTTCGAAATGGTCATAGCCAGGATCGATATAGTCAGGACGAAGACCTTCATCCTTTTTACTGTTGATGAACCACTGGGCCTGACGTGGTGGCCACTTTTGATCATCCAACTGCATTGCTTTCATAATTCGTTTAATAACCCTGAGCTGGTCATCACTGTCTAGGATCTGAAAATTTTCAGGGAGCCCAGTCTCTTTCCAGTGAGATCTGAGTAACCGGTGAGAAAGGCCATGAAACGTGCCCACCCACATACCCCTAGGGGCTATTCCCAGTAATTCCTCAATACGGGATCGCATTTCTGCTGCGGCCTTGTTTGTGAAGGTTACAGCCATAACTGAGTAAGGTGACATGGCTTCAGCCTGAACCAGCCAAGCAATCCGGTGGACCAGAACGAGAGTTTTACCACTGCCAGCACCTGCAAGCACCAGCATTGAACTAACAGGTGCTGCTACAGCACTACGCTGTGCATCATTCAGTGAGTCAAGTATTAAGGTTACGTCCATAAAATTCTTTCAGTCTGTAATTGATGCCTCCTTTGATGGGGAGGATGTAAATATGAGCAGTGAGAGTTTAATGAAACTGCGTCATAAGGTATGCCGTGTTGTGATTACAGATGATAATATCAGAACTTAGTAATAAGAGCCGGCATCGAAAATTTCTCAGACAGACGTGTATCGTATCCTGAATAAGTGTCATAGCGACATGAGCTACAGGTCCAAGCTGCCTACCCTGAGGCCAGTACATACAACATGGTATAACCTGTGACGTTGAAATGACTTTATTTTTACCTCCAGCAATTCGCCATTTGCCATTTGCCATTTGCCATTTGCCATTTGCCATTTGCCATTTGCCATTTGCCATTTGCCATTTGCCATTTGCCATCAATTGGCTGACACTGTGACAAGGCATCATTGTCCAACCACAGCCTCCTGTGAGTCGTGGATCAAGGCTTCAACACTGGTATAAATGTGCATGCTAGGTGAAACCTGCAGCTTCTTGGTGAGGTTGGATTTCTGGACATTTCCCAATACCTCCTGTGTAAGAGCTGACAAGTCTGAGGGACGTTGAACCGTTTGTGGTACAATAGAGTGAGGCGTGGGAATGGGGTGGTAACTGAAGCTGGTCAGCTGGCAAAAATTTATATAAGGTCATTGCCAGCCCATTGCAACATAACTCCTACTTGTACTGAGCCATTTACAAGAGCTTCGAGCATTTCTTCCCGGTGGCGGCATAGCCAGTTAATGCAACTACGGGAAACTGTATAAACAACTACCTGTTTACCTTGGAAATAATGTCTGGAGGGATTGTTGCGTCATGGTAAATAGTTATTAACTATGCAATACTGCTTTTCACCACCCTAATTGATATTTCCTTGAATCACACTGTCCAAACGGTAAAAGAAATTCAGAAAATCATGCCACATCCATACCAGTACCAAATTTAGAGTCTAGATCGCCTTAGCTTGGTTGCTACAACATGTCGGGAGCTAACAATATCTGAATATATTGATGCACGCATAACCAATGACTATGATGCACGTAATGTCACTATCAGACAGGCAGTTGTAGCAATTATTATTAATGGCCTTGGTTTTATCGGTCAAACGTTGCATATATTCCCAGAATTTTTCTAAAATAACCTTGCTGATCTGCCTGTTGAGGAAGGCATTCAGCTAGAACATTTAAACGATAAGATTCTTGGACTGGCTCTTGATTACTTGTATAACGTGGGCATCATCGAGTTGTATCTGAACCTTGCCATCAAAATCGGCAATCATCTGAAACTGTCATGCAGGGTATTTATCTGGACGGTACCAGCCTGCATGTGGATGGTGATTACAACAACAATGAAAACACAGATGACTTGATCTGTATCCATATCTGCCAGAGCTATAGCCGTAATCCCCGTCCTGACCTGAATCAGGGGTCTTAAGTTAATGACAGAGAATCAGGCTGGTACTCCTGTGTTAATGGCTCCAAGCAGCGTCAATATAAACGACAAAACCTGCTTTAATAAGATCATCAAAAAACACTAGTCTGCTTCAAATAGGCCTTGAATAATCGCTAGCTGGTAGCGAATGTTGCCAACACCATTCAGTCTCTCGATCAGCAAAAACAGCTATTTATCTCGCTGGTTCCCATGAATATCAAATAGGCAAAGGAGTTTGGTGCGGCTTTTTTGATACGACTCTCCTTTCGTTAGTTCTCCATGATTACGAAGGCGAGAGCATTCCTTATGGCAGTTCTAATACTCCTGACAATCTCCACTTGAATCCAGTGGGCGTAGCTTCAACACAGCCTCTGCCCCTTACAAACTCCACTTAGCCCCAGTTATATCCATACGGGCATTGATCAAATGGCGGCAAGCTCCATCAATGACTCCACTGGCAATCGGTAGCCCGCATCCAGCTTCTTGTCATAACAGAGCCTTGGACGTTTTTCCAGAAGATATCTGCACACTTATCAATGGCCTCCAGTTTTAGAGGACCTCTCTTACTTGCACTCTGCCATATTCCCCGGGCCACCTTGTCAGACTCTCTCCTGAGTATCTTCATGGCCCGTCTGCCACCGAGCTTTATAGCCTCATCCCCTCGTCGTGTAAGCAGTGACCGGTTTGCCACAGATCTTCAAGTATAAGGTGCTGAATGATAGCGCCCAACAAGAGCATGCACCATAGAGAGCTATATCCAAACTGAAGGCAACGAAGTATTGCTCTTTCTCCTCCAAGGATATCTGTATAAACAGGCCAATGATGAGCCACAGCAATCGTCGCTAACGATAGCGACGGAGGGCAGAGAAATCACGTCAGGAAAAATACCTACGACATTGACCTGTTTGTTTGGTTCTGCCGTAGTTACAGGCAGCGTAAGCAATCCAGCGAAACACGCTGGATGCTCAGTTAAACCTCAATACTGACAAGTACTCTGATGGCATGAGAAAACAAATTGTCAGCGATGTAATTAATCGCTCTTATGATCTAACAATTAAACGACATCGTGATAGTTGCCCAGATATGGTTGGAAAACGACAGGCTATGCAACTGGTAACTGATACGGCTCAAGACTTTGAGGCTTTTTACGAACAGCACAAGGTTGGGATTGAGCAAATAGAAAACCTGCAGATCATCAGTTTTGACGGTAATGGTTTGGTTGTGCGCCCATGATGGTTGAGGGAAGCAACTAGGGAAAACGCGCAAAAGAGTCAGCAGAAGCTGCAAACCAAACTCAGTACGGGAGAGAAAAAAGATCGCAAACAAATGGCACTGATAGTCACCGTTTATACGGTAAAACCCAATCCTCGAACGGCAGAATCGGTCATATATATGGATCGAAATAACGACAACGCTGTTAAATTCCATCCTCCAGCCAAGAATAAGAGAGTGGGGGCAGTATGGTAAGAGAGGCGGAAACTGTAATAAAAGAAGCTTCCGAGGAAGCTCTCAGGCGAGCTCCTAAGCAGAAACGGCAGTTGGCCATTATTATTGATTGACACCCTCATCAACGGCAACTTATTACCTAGATTATGAAAAAGAAAGGAGTTAAAGCGACCATCATCATGTACGTTATCCATGTACTTGAATATCTGTGGAAATACGATCGCTGCTTACACGACAAAGGATATGAGGCTATTGAAAGCTGGGTGGCAGAACGATACCTGAAGATACTCAACGTAAGTTCGACGCTTCAATTTTGGCTACAGCCTTGGATTTTAATGGCTTGAGGCATAGTGATGTTTTTTGAAAAGTGCCCAATGGCTCCTTCTGAGCCTTTACCAGCCAATAAAGTACTCAAATCACTCTTTCCCTACAACATGGATATATACAAAAAAGCTGAAGTATATGTAGCGCAAGGGATTATCTCGTAGCACTCACGTTACCAAAGGAAAAGTCTGACAAGGTGACTCAGAGAATCAGGCAAAGTGCGAGCAAGAGAAGATTGACAAACTGGAAGCCATTGATAGTGTGCGGACTGTCTTCAAAAAAACCGTCCCAAGCTCTGCTATGACAAGGATCTGGCTACTGCCTGCCAATTGCCTAGCGAATCATTGAAAGGGTTTGCCTCCATGTGATCAATTACTGTATAGATCTGACCGTGGCAAAGTGGAGTTTGCAAGCGGTAGAGGCTGTGTTGAGGCTACGCACACTGGCTTCAAGTGGCTGTTTGCAGGCGTATTGGAACTTCCATAAGGAATACTCTCGCCTTCGTAATCATAGCGAACTAATGAATGAGGCGTCGCAACAATGGAACCACACCCAGTAGATATCAGCATCATATTGATTGGTAGGAGTGCCCTTGGGCGACATCAAAACCTTTAGATAGCGTAATCAAATAAGCCTATAGCTATGCCGTAGGTCAGTAACCGTGTAATCTTAGCGTCGCTGTTTTATAGCGCTTGACTGAATCTCTTCAGGCCTGTATCGAAGGTATTTCAAGCTTATTCCTAATTCAATATCAACGTTCAGTGTTGCTAGGCGAACGGATAACTCAGCCTGATCTTTTTGTGCAAGGACTTTTTCCAAAGCGCCTTTAGGCTTTTCATTGCCATCCATGCTCTTCTCTGTTCTATCGAATATAGCCTTCAAGCTGCCATACTTTTTGAGTAATTCAGCCGCCCCTTTCTTACCAATACCCTCTACTCCTGGTATATCGCTTACCCCGGCAATACCCCAGTAATCAAGCAATTTATCAGGTGCAATTCCATATTCGTCAGTGACTGAAAGTGCATTAAAGTTAATTTTCTGGAAATGATCTCGCTGTGTCACCAGTGGTGAAATTAGCAGCTGTCGGTAGGCTTTGTTGGTTGAGAGAATCATGGTGTTCACATTGGTAGAAACTGCTCTGTGGGTGATTGCACCAATAACGTCATATGCTTCAATGCCATTGCGTCGAAATGTCATCAGCCCCATTTTTCTAAAAGAATTGTTAAATTCTAACAGCCGTTTTCGCAGTATCGATGGCATTGGTTTCCGTTGGGCTTTGTAACTTGGAAATAATTGGTGCCTCCAAGTGGGTGGATCACCATCAAATACAATCAAAACATGGCTTGGATGACACTCATTAATTGCACGGTGCACAGAGGATAGTGTGACTGAAAGAGCTACATCAACCTGCTCATTTTCATCAATCGAAGCATCCCTTGAGGGGATGGCTGCATGTATACGACGTATCATGTTCAAAGCGTCGATCAGTAGTAGAGTTGGGCCCATGTTCCCGCTGTTTTTCAAGAGAGTAGTCCAATGGTGATTCTGCTGATTCAACTTGTACGTGCAATTGTCTATTTGTCTAAATACGACAGGAACTGTTAAAAAACACTTCCCTTGGTGTTCTGAACCCGTAAGCTTTTACTGTTCGATCATTGAGACTATTTTCTACAAATTGAACATCTTTTCCTGTGATTTGATCAAAGGACATCCCCTTTGGGGAATATTGCCTGACCAGCCCATCAGTGTTCTCATTGAACCATCTCTCGCAGAATCAATAGGGGTGTGGGAAAAACACATCTATTTGTAGAGCTTTCGCTATCGTTTCTTGATCAGCAAACTCTGTCCAGTTATCAGCTGGTAATGGTGTGGGTGATGGCTAAATAGGGCTTCATAATGTTACTTGTAGCGTCAGCAAACACATCTGCATACGAGGTGGAAATTTTGCAGATCATGGCTAACTTGGGCAATCTGTCAACAATGATAATCAACGCTAGTTTTACTTCCAAATTTGGCCACATCCTTGTACTTCCAAGGATTGAGGTATAGTGATACTTTTTGAAAAGTGCCAAAGGCTCCTTCGGAGCCTTTGGCAGACAATAAAGTACCAAAATCACTCTTCTCCTGCAACATGAATATGTACAAAAAGGCTGAAGCCTATGCAGCGCAAGGGATTACCTCATCTAACTAACGTTAATCATATAGGAGTGGTTCCCTTGCTACTACGCCACATTCATTAGTTCTCCATGATTACGAAGGCTAGAGCATTCCTTATAAAAGTTACAATACACCTGCTAATCTCCCCTTGAATCCAGTGAACGTTGCTTCAACACAACCTCTGTCCCTTGCAAACTACACTTTGCCACGGTTAGATCCATACGGTCATTGATCAAATGGCGACAAGCTCCCTCAATGACTCCACTGGCAATCGGATAGCTAGCATTCAGCATTTTGTTATAGCAGGCAGGGGACGTTTTTTTGAAGATAGTTTGCACACTTATCAATGACATCACGTTTTGTCAGACCTATCTTACTCGCACTTCGTCGGATTCCACTAGACACGTTGCCAGACTCTCCCATGAGTATCTTTAGTGACCGTTCTGCCACCCAGCTTTCAATAGCCTATCTCCCTTGCTGTGTCAGCAGTGACCGACTTCCCACAGATATTCAAGTACGTGGATAAAGTCCATGATGACGGCTGCTTTAATTCCTTTCTGTTTCATAATCCACGTAATCAGTTCCCGCTGATGAGGGTGCCAGTCAATAACAATGACCACTGCCATTTCTGCTTCTGATCTAACCTTAGCGCTTCCTCAAAAGCTTATTTTATCACGGTTTCCTCCTCTCTTTTCACACTGGACCACATTCTCCTCTTCTTGGCTGGAGGACTGAATTTAACAACTCTGTCGCTATTCCGATCAATATCCATGACCGATTATGCCATTTGGAGATTAAGTTTTACCGTATAAACGTTGACTACCAGTACCATTCATTTGCGATCTTTCTTCTCTCCAAGACTGAGCTTGTATGCAGCTTGTGCTGACTCTCTTGCGCATTCTTCCTGATTGCTTCCCTCAACCCTTCAGTCGCATTACCAAGCCATTACCGTCAAAACTGAGGAACTGCAGGCCTTCTGTTTGCTCAATCACAATCTTGTGCTGTTCGTAACCTAGGCAACTCCCACGATGTTGCTTAATCGTTCGATAATAAGAGCGATCTATCACATCGCTGACAATCTTTTCCCTCATGCCATCAGAGTACTTGTCAGTAGTGATGTTGTACTGAGCATCCAGCGAAAACACGCTTGATTGCTTCCGCTGGGTGTAACTGCAGCGCCTGACTACGACAGCGCCAAACAAGCTGGTCAGTTGTCGAGATGTATTTCCCCTAGCGTAATTCCTCTGCTCGCCGTAGCTACCAGTTACCGACGATTGCTGCGGCTCATCATTGCCCTGCTTATCCAGATACCTTTTGGGGGAAAGGCGCAACACTTTGTTCCCTGCAGTCTGTATGTAGCTCCATATGGTGTCATACTCTTGTTTTAGTGTGGATTCAAGGTGCACCAAAATTATCACGAAATGGTTAGAAGAATGAATAATTTATGGTATTGACGTAGAATTAGTTCATAAGAGACGGTGTTATATAATTATTGGTTTGACGAAGTTACATCCTCATAAAACCGCCTATTTTTCGTGACCTCAAATATCGAAAGCCATGATGCTTTAGCGGCTTCATTGTAGTCTCAAAATAGCCGCACCCATTGTTATTGACGGGCACCCTCATCAGAAGAAACTAATTCCCGTGATTATGAAAAAGAAAGGAGTTAAAGCAACCATCATCATGGACTTTATACATATACTTGAATATCTGTAGAAAGCCGGTCACTGCTGACTCGATAAGGGGGATGAGGCTATTGAAAGCTTGGTGGCAGAACGGACCATGAAGAAACTCCGTGGAGAGTCTGGCAAAGTGCCCAAGGGAATCAGACAAAGTTAGAGCAAGAGAGGTTTGACAGAACTGGAGGCCATCGATAAACGCGTATACTATCTTCAAGAACCCAAGCCCATACTCTGCTATGACAAAGCTCCGGATGCTGGCTATCCGATTGCCAGTGGGGTCATTGAGAAAGCTTCTCACCATTTGATCAATGCTCGTATGGATCTAACCTAGGCAAAGTGGAGTTTATAAGGGCCAAGGGGCTGTATTGAAGCTAAGCTCACTGGAGTCACGTGGCACTTGGCAGGTTTATTGGAACTTTACATAAGGAATGCTCTAGCCTCGTAATGACGGAGAACTACTGAATATCACGTCATGGCGTCCACCAATGCAGTTTGAGGCTTTAACCGATGCCACTTTAAAAACAGTGGGTCGACTATAACATGCTTTTTAATGACTATATTAGACATACGATCACTCAATAAAGAATTACTGATCAACAAGCCAAGTCGAACTTCGCACATTGATAAGACAGGGGCACTCATCAGTACCGCAAGCGTTATCATCAATAACTCTTTGGATGGTAAGACAGGTTCATCATGCATGATCTTAAAGCACCTAATCAGTCCATTTCCAACGCCATGATTGTCAAGACTGCTACCAGTACTTCAGCTATGAAGAGGACAGGTCTGTGTACGCATGATTAAAGTAACTGCAGGCACTGGCGCTTAGGAACTAAGTACAAACTGTATTATTACTATAGAACATTATAGTTGCGAGGATGTTTTTTTGACATCAGCTGAAAAAGCCAGACAGTCTGAACTATCTGGCTTTTCGATTTTGTGCCTAGCAATGTCCTACTCTCGCATGGGGAACCCCCACACTACCATCGGCGATAGGTCATTTCACTGCTGAGTTCGGGATGGGATCAGGTGGTTCTAACCTTCTATGGTCGCTAGGCGAAACTTTAATAAGAGATCTTCTCTCTTGCCTTTAATCCTGTTCTTAAGCTGTGTCCTTGCTAATCACTCTACTGTGCACGACTATCTCTAAACCGCTTTGGCGTTATATGGTCAAGCCACACGAGCTATTAGTATTGGTTAGCTCAATGCCTCACAGCACTTACACACCCAACCTATCAACGTCATAGTCTTTAACGGCTCTTCAGGGGCATCTAGTGCCTAGGGAAGTCTCATCTTGAAGGGGGCTTACCGCTTAGATGCTTTCAGCGGTTATCCCGTCCGAACATAGCTACCTGGCAATGCATCTGGCGATACAACCAGAACACCAGCGGTCCGTCCACTCCGGTCCTCTCGTACTGGGAGCAGCTCTTCTCAAACTTCCAACGTCCACGGCAGATAGGGACCGAACTGTCTCACGACGTTCTAAACCCAGCTCGCGTACCACTTTAAATGGCGAACAGCCATACCCTTGGGACCTGCTTCAGCCCCAGGATGTGATGAGCCGACATCGAGGTGCCAAACACCGCCGTCGATGTGAACTCTTGGGCGGTATCAGCCTGTTATCCCCGGAGTACCTTTTATCCGTTGAGCGATGGCCCTTCCATTCAGAACCACCGGATCACTATGACCTACTTTCGTACCTGCTCGAGATGTCCCTCTCGCAGTTAAGCTGGCTTATGCCATTACACTAACCGTACGATGTCCGACCGTACTTAGCCAACCTTCGTGCTCCTCCGTTACTCTTTGGGAGGAGACCGCCCCAGTCAAACTACCGACCACACAATGTCTCCGATCCCGTTTTAGGACCTAGGTTAGAACCTCAATATTGCTAGGGTGGTATTTCAAGGGTGGCTCCACGCAAACTGGCGTTCACGCTTCAAAGCCTCCCACCTATCCTACACAAGCAACATCAAGATCCACTGTGAAGCTGTAGTAAAGGTTCACGGGGTCTTTCCGTCTAGCCGCGGATACGCTGCATCTTAACAGCGATTTCAATTTCACTGAGTCTCGGGTGGAGACAGCGTGGCCATCGTTACGCCATTCGTGCAGGTCGGAACTTACCCGACAAGGAATTTCGCTACCTTAGGACCGTTATAGTTACGGCCGCCGTTTACCGGGGCTTCGATCAAGAGCTTCTCCGAAGATAACCCCATCAATTAACCTTCCGGCACCGGGCAGGCGTCACACCGTATACGTCCACTTTCGTGTTTGCACAGTGCTGTGTTTTTAATAAACAGTCGCAGCCACCTGGTATCTTCGACCGACCTCAGCTTAAGGAGCAAGTCCCATCACCAAAGCCGGCGCACCTTCTCCCGAAGTTACGGTGCCATTTTGCCTAGTTCCTT